>NC_060138.1:416407459-416494959 GCF_021461385.2 Schistocerca piceifrons
TCTAAGGACAACTGTTTCTGCTAGCTTAATATTCTTGATCTCATTCAAATGATTTTTTGGAATAGATTTCACTCGTACAGTTCTTCTTCTTCTTCTTCTACTACTACTACTACTACTACTACTACTACTACTACTACTGCTGCGTCTCCCTCTTGCATCTTTCCTTGAAATATATATTGTAATAATTATTTCTGACACCTCGTATGTCTCCAGTTGTCTCCTTCTCTTATATTGCTTTCTTGTGTGATGAATGACCTAAGTATTTGATATTTCACATACCAGGATATGTAGAAAAGACACAGCACAAAAACTTTTCAAAGGTCTTGGTTTGTTGCTCAATACACGAGTCCAAGATTAAACTTCCACACCCATAAAGGAGAACAGGTAACATGTAGTAATGAACCTTACTGGTTCTCAGTTGTAAAGTGAGGTTTGACATAATCAAGAATTTGTCTAGTGTGTTCAGTCGTGGATTTTATCTCTCACTTGGAGTTACATTGCTTGTCAAGAATGATGCATTAGTATGTGAAGGACACCCGTTCAACTGTGTTAGCATTTATTGACAGATGTTTTTGGATTTCGCTCTTTAGAGCATTGTCTGATATTGATTTTGGAAAGGTTACCAGCTAGGTCAACTTTCCACTGTGCTGAACTAGGCACTTTCTTATGCATTGAAGTGCAAGTAGCTCATCTGCAATGACAGAGTCAACTACAAATATTGTATTACTGATATTTTCCCATGGATTGTGATCTCTGCACAATCTTCCATCAGTGCTTTCTTAAAAATTGCTTCAGAATAAATGTTTAACAAAAGAGAAGATAGGATACCGCCTTGATGAACACATTTCATGATTATGGACATCATTGAAGTTCCTTGATCAGTTATAGCTTCTGTTACGTTTTTGTAATCAAAAAGATGGCTTTGACATCCACATTCATACTTTTGTGGTGTTGTACCAATATATTTAATGAAAAAAGTGCCTCAGATGTGTCAATCTTTTTTTTTGAAAATTGAATTGACTCTGATGCATGAGTGTGTGATTTTTCATCATTCTGAGATAAATTAAACTTGAGTGATTGCAACTTTTCTCACTGTATTACAATGATAAAATCTTCTCGTGTGATCAGCAGAGTGGCATCTCTATATTGCTGCAACATTTCAGTGAGTTTTATCCTATCATCTTCAGGTGAAGTGATGAGTACAGAACTCACTGAAAAGTAGCGACAAGGCCGATCACTCGAGATGATTTTATCACACGAGTTAAATTTCTTTGGTAGTGGTATGAAAATTGGTTGGAACCAGTCAGCGGGCATTACTCCTGATATCTTGGCGTAATTGAATAATGCTGTCTAGATGTTGAAGATGATAGTCTTATTTTATCATTAATTTAAAAACATCAGCATAAATACCATCTGGAACTGTGGCTTTACAATTCTCTTATAGTTTGACAGTGTTTACAACTTCTTTATTTGCTATTTCAGATCCAGTTACATTTCTTATCAGGTGAAAGAGAAACATCTGTTTTATTTTTAAAGAAAATTTCATTGTATTCTTCCATCTTTTGAGCTGATCTGTTGTGCTGACAATGTCATTTATCAGATTTGGCCATATTGTTTCTGCCAAAGACCACTAAGCTCTTTCAGCTTCTTATGCATGTTGAAAGATGTGATTTTCTTTACATTTGTCTGACATCCGCATTTTTTGAACTGCTCTGCACTTTCCTGGTGCAGATTTTTGTAATAACGTATACTGAATGTAATCTTCTGTTTTGTATTTCCTTTCTGGATACTCCAGTGTAATGCAGAATTGACTAGTATATATCATGAGAGGTTGGGAGTATTCTGTTGCCAATAGAGAAACGGTAACAGCTGAATGAGGTGATCATGAGAGCTCAATGTCTTTGGCACGGACTAGTCATTGCGTATCACCTGAGCAAAAACCCATCAGACACATTTCAGCCTTTCCAAAGCTGCTCACATCACCTGTTGATGTGGTTGTGGTGTGAAAATGCAAAGGAGCAACCACAGCTAAACCAAGACCAGGTTGACCTCATGTCCTGATGGACAGGGAGCGTGAAGCATTGCAGAGGTTGTAAAAAAAATCTCCTGAAATCAATGGAAGGCATCTTGTGTTAGTTCCAAAGTGCTGCCAGCAGTACAGCTAGCTTAGTGACTTAGTTAGCACATTGAATGTGTGTAGAGAGTTACAAATAATTGGATACAGTGGTTGAACAGCTCCTCATAAGCCATGTATATCTGTAGTCAGTGCTAAGTGACACTACTTCTGGTGGTATAAAGAGTGCCACCAGTAGACAATGGTTTGCAGGGACCGAGTGATTTGGAGGTATGACTCACATTATACCTGTGACAATCTGACAGAAGGGTTTGGGTTTGGCAAATGTCTGGAGAACGTTACTTGTCATCATGTGTAGGACCAACAGGGAAGTATTGTTGGGTCATATTACAGTATGGGGATGTTTTCTTGGTTAGGGTGTGGTTCCTATATCACACATAAGGAAATGCTAAGCGCAGGAGGATAGACAGACAGATTTTACAGCTTTGTGTATTGCCTACAGTAGAATAACAGTGAGACGATGATTGTTTGTGTCAGCATGGCACCCTGTCATAAAGCAGCAACTGTGAGGCAATTGTTTTTGGATTGTAACATTCCTGAAATGGGCTAGCTTGCCCAGAGACCCAACCTGAACCCTGTTGTTGTTGTTGTTGTTGTTGCTGCTGCTGCTTCCAATAAATATTCTGGGTCTAAGTCATACTATCTGCGTTTGGTTTCCAGGTGGACATTGCTTTTGTTGGTCCAGTAGTTTGTTATTTTCATCTTTTCTTTCCTCTTCAGTTATTTCTTGTACGTATACTAGTGTTTTAATAATTGTGTGTGTGGGTGATTGGGCACTCCTTGTAGTTTTTTGAAAGTGGCGCATTTTGAAATTCAATACTACTAGATTGTATTTACTATTAACATCGGCACCATAATGTATTTTCACAGATGTCCCATATTTCTTCAGGTAATGTTTAATCAAAAGGAAATCAGTCTGGTTTCTGAAAACACTTTCTTTGTTGTTGGAAAGTTACGTTCATGTGTATAAGGGAGACCTAAGAGGAAACATTGGAAACAAATAGATCACGTTCCACACAAAAATGTACCAATTTCTCCTCTCAGGTTTCATTCAACCACACTATTTTGACAACAGTATTACTTTCAGCTCCAGCCCTATTTTTGAGGTACAGTCACCCAAACTAGTGTTCTCCCCCCCTTCCTTATAAGTTTTGTTGCTTTTTAAGGTGTTGTAAATCACAATCATTTGGCATTTCCATCCCACATTGAAAAGCAAGCCTCTTAGAAAGTTCTTAATTCAAGTGTTGTCAGTGTACAGCTTATGTAGCCAGGAATTGCATTTCATGAACTATCTCAAATACAACTTGTAAGACTTTTTCCTCGTTCTTCCTTAAATGTCGATATCATCTGACCGTGTTGGACAGTGGCTGTATTTGGACAATGTATCTCTCTGCCAGCAATGTTTCTGATTCTAATTACTCGTCCATCCTTTTCAGTTTGATGTGTGCACTGTACTAAGTGGCACCTGTCTTAATTACATCAAGCATCATGTTAAAAATTTCGAATAGTTTGCTTGTTTTCAGTATTATATTATGAAATGATATTAAAGCACAAAATTGTTCCCAGAGAATACAAAATGTCAGCTCAGCATAGTACGGCAATCCTGGCAGTATAGACTCCTACGTTTCTGCTCCTTAGACAAGGTTTATTCAAAATCTTCTTAAAATTGTTCTTAGAAAGTGGGAATCCATAATGGCTATTACAAGAGAGTTATTTTGAAGAAGCTCAGAAAAAAATGACACGACCGTTTCCTTGTAAAAATGAGCAGGATGCTTTTCTTGGAAAATTCATGTGAAAGATGCATGAATGCATGAGACTCCTCTAAATCATCATCCCCCCCCCCTCCCCTCCCCTTACTCTCGTGATAATGGAAAATTTAGTTGGGGTAATGTGTAGGAATCATAATGCCAAAAATAGAGTGCTTGTACTTGTTGATGCATTTTAGTTACTAATGAGTTACAGCTACCATCATTATTTTATTGTTGCTCTCAGTTCATTATAACTGTATAATCAGTGGTGGAAGAAGTAGTGTTCATCTCAAGGGAAATATTGTAAATTCTTAACTCTTTATTATTCCTGTGCTATGTATTTTGAAAGTGCAGTTAATATGTTTTGTTCTTCAGAAGATAGTAATTGTTTGGTTTCACATTTTTATGTATTTATTTAGTTTTGTTAATCAGCGTCTGCAAGAGAGCGCACTTACACCTGCCCCCTTCCTCCCTCTCCACGTTTCTCCTGCCCCTTGATAAGTTTCTTTCGATGCCCATGTGTACAGGTATAGGTAAAGCAGAAGTGTAGGTTTCTAACATGAAGCTAGGAATGTTAAAAGGCAAATAGCAGTAAATTAAAGCATACATGATAAACTTATGAATTGTTTAGGAATTACTCAGGGATGACTCACCGAAATGCAGAAGTGCATGGGAGAGTGAAAAGGCTTCTGTGGGCTAGCCAAAAGTGCAGGTAGAGGAGGCAGGTGGCACACGGCTGGGCAAGCGATTTCACAGACTAGTGCTTAGCTAGCAACATACAACTAGCTGACACAAATTGGGGAGGGGGGGGGGGATGGGGGGGGGGGCTACTGGGGTAGGGATGGCATACAGCACATCCTTTGCTCTTGTAACCTCCCTAGTGGGGTGGGGGGAGTGTTGTTTAAAATGTTGATAGCATAGTTTGGCAGGGGGAAGTATAAGAAAGGTAAGAGTCTTTGTAAGCTATTTTCAGATGAAGTAAAGAGAATACCTATTTTTTTAAATCTAATTTTTGACTTTGCAAATTATTTTGTGAAACTTTCTGAGAAACTGAGTTTGATACAGGGTGATCAGTTGGTAATGTAACTGGTTTTGCAGTGAGCGGGCGGCCGGTGAGGCTGTCTGCTTTGTCCATGGTATGGGTGACAGGAGGTCTGCAGTATAGTATGGTTTGTTGCGTAAGTGTTCCTAACATGTACAAGATAAACAGTTAAAAAGAAAAGTAATTACTCATGTATGTAAAAGAAGGAGATGCTGGAACAACCTCCCTTTGTTGATCAAGTATTTCTGGTAAATGTTTATGAAATTGCTCATTACACTCTAAAGTTCCTTCTGAGATATGGCAGTAATTTCTTGATAAATTTTAGTTTCAAGTTCATCTAATGTGTGTGGATTTGATTTGTACACTTTTTCTTTTAATGCCGTCCCCTGCCACCAAGATAAAAATCACAGGGGTTTAAATTGGAGGGGACAAATGAGCTATATGTTGTTATGTTGGCAGCGATAACTCTATCTTGACACGCATCTTGAATTTCCTGTAATGAGAAGTTGGCTATATGTGCTGTCACAGAGTCCTGCTGAAAAGTTGCAAAATTACATTCTCTCTCTGTTAAAAGATCAAAAAAAGGCTGCAAATTGTTTTCCATACCTCTCACTATTAATTATTTCCTTGAAAAAAATAGTGCCTATCATTCTCTCACTGCTAATAGCACATCGCACTGTTGTTTTTTGATCTTGCAGGCACTCCTCGATTACTACATTCACCTTTTCAGAACTCCAGCAATGGTTATTTTGTGAATTAACATACCACTGAGATGAAACCATGATTTGCCCAAAAACAAGCTTAAGATTGGACCATATCCAAAATCCATTCGCAAAATTGCAGTCTTTTTGCAGGATCATCTTGTTTAAGCTCTTGCACTGCAGTTATTTTATACAGCTGTAACTTTATAGCCATTTGAACAGAGCCATAGGAAATTCCCATTTACTCAGAAAGATACGGAACTGATTTTGCAGGAGACCTTTCCGGAGTGTGTCCAACGCTACCCATAGTTTCTTGATAGAATGCTGTGTGTGGTTGTCTGTGTTTTCTGTCAAGAAAACTTCCTGATTCATGAAATTTATTTACCAATTGCCAATCTATGAATCAACTCTGATTAGGAGATTGAACACCATGAACTGCACATGAATATTTTGTGAGACTGGAACAGTTGTATGTCCTCATTTCACTTGAAACACTTTCACTCAGTACACTGTATTGTGTCACCTAACAAGCATATGCAGCTTGTACAAGGTTTCTGTTTTCTACACACTCAAAGGTCTTGCAATGGAGGGGAAACACACTCCTCACCCCAATACTGCCAGTGGAAGATAAAATCCCCACCAGACGGGTGCATTAAAGATTGATCACCCTGTAGAAAAATTGTTAGACTTCAGTTGATGGCTGAACAGGCAGGTAATTGTCATTAGTTTCAAGTCGTTATTAGCAGCTAATAAATGGTAATAATTCTTTTTTCTTCAGTGGCATATTATTTCAATATGAGGTACCACAGAACAGAATTAAAATTAGCTAACCCATTTCACATTTAGGGAGATTGGTGGAGAGCAATCTTTCCACTTCAGTAGTTGGGTTTGTCTTTACTTCTGAAAGCAAATGTAACATTCACTGAGCTTTGAATAAAATGCAGCAGTCACATTCCGTGTATTAAAGCTTCAGATGTGTGCAGGGATTTTTACTCCCATTGAATAGAGCATTTTTATTTTTATTTTTTTTTTAACTAGCTGATGCAATATGGGTAATTCCAGTAATTTATGTATCAAATCACTGGAAAATTATAGCTCAGTTCCAACTATGTATATTTTATGTTAACAATTTCTGATTAATGAAAGCTGAACAAATTGGAAAGGTGTACCCTGCATCTTTGTTTCAAAAATGTTCAAGTGTAGTAGATTTCTCTTTTTTGTCAGTGCAAATTCTGATTTCCTACACTTCTCAAGTACAATTCCTGTTACTGTAAATCGAACTAATAATTATTACCATGCTACCAGATTTTTAAGTGTCTCCTCTAGGTTGCCAGTCTATGTATCTTCTGTAACTGTCCTGGTATCACACCAGTAATCTTGTTTTATTTAAAAATATTTTTCTAATTAGCTACATAGAAATGTGAACACTCTTACCACTTGACTTGAAAAGAACACTTTACAGTTATATTTTAATGTCAAACATTTTTCACCTAAAATTTATAAGCAGTTTAGGAAGTAAAGCCAGTAGATCAAAGAAATCTTTTAATCTCATATGCAGACGCTTAGTTTCATTAAGTTATGTGCTATTATGGCCATATTATCTTTCCAGTTTACAAGTGTCAACAGTCTATAAGGGTTATTTAAAGTCTATTTCATGCAGTTCAGAAGTATGTGACTTTCAAAAATGTGCAGTTTCTGTGCTGTCCATGACATGTATCTGAAACAAGTTTTATTTGAGACTAGAGACTTCGATGAGTGGAATTATTAGAAGTAAATCTCTTGCTGTGTCAGAAGAGTAAGAATGAAGTGTGGAAACATGATTATTATAGGGAAACAATTTCATTTGTTCCACAAAGGGCAAATTATATGTTCTAGGCACCAAGAAGTGTATGTTTAGGTAATTTTTGCGCACAGGGACATAGCAAACTATTCAGTAGTTCATTCTTAGTTTGATTAACACTTTGATATTACTTCTGCATAAAATTTATTATTTCAGTGTGCAATGAAAAGTTTTGTTGAGTGGTAAAAAATGTATTTTTTTGATGTACTTGCTTACTTCATGACTCAAACTGCAATGTTCGAACATTGATTTCCCAATCATTGTTGTTAATTTGGGCTCTTTGTGGTTACATATGGGCATTTGTAAGAAATTGAAGAAGTTATGAGATATTAAGGAGACTGAAATATAATCTTTACTTGGCTATTACCATTGTTAAACAACCTTGTTGTTCACAGCAATGTCTAGCATTAGGTACCTAATATCTCAACTGTTGTTACCAAAACATCTATTCTTTTGCTCTTCCTGCACTTTCAGTAGATTCTCTAATTCAGGTCATTCGGCTTTCTCCATCTATTTGTATGATACATTCCAATTGCAGTCTGAACTTACCATGCCTGTGCTCGTTTGCTTATCTGCTGAAACTAAAATTACTTGTTTCCATCAGCTCATGCAACCTAATTAAAACACTGTATTATGCTGCCTTGAACTTATTTTTTGGTATTTTAAATTACTAGTAGTCCATATTGTATGTTCGATTTTGCCATCCCTTCTGAAGAAGTCTTCTGCATGTTTCAAATTCTCTGCATGAGTGTTGAATTTTCTGTTTTTAAATGCTTCATTTTGGCTTGAGCTGTAGATATGCCTCTGTGTTTGCACTTGCACACTTTTTAAGAGTTTACAACAGACAACTGGTGCCTTGAAAAGACAGCTTTTTCCTTTCAGTAAGTATCTTATTACTGTTTATATACTTTTAGGTATTATCTATTAATAGTTATTAAATCAGTGTGTGTGCATATGTATTACTAAAATTCACAACTACAGTATGGATTGTTTGATGTTACAGCTTAAGTTCCTAAGCTATGAGGACCTGCAGACCAGAATGGCGAATTTGGATTCTGAAATGGAAAGGGAAATTGATGAACTTCGCAGGAGATATCAAAGTAAACGACAGCCTATCTTAGATGCTATGGACCAGAAAAGAAAAAGGCAGCAAAATTTCTAAGAGTGGTTTGTGTACACAAAGCAGTGTTTCAGGTGATGTTGTTCACTTGAGTGAAATGGGGAAGAAAGGCTTTTTACTCACATTGAGACAACTTGACACATCTGAAAGTGAGAGAAAGTAAGATGTTACTAGGACAGAATGTGAAGTTACTGTAAGAGATAAGTGCATCATTATGGATATATTACATTCTGTGTTATATCATCTGGCAGTTTGACCCCATTAACGATAGGCCACACTGAATAAAAAAAAATTGAAAAAAAAAAATCCTTCAGATGCAACCTCAGTTCCTAATGCATAACAGATGTGATACTATTTCAGTAACACCCTCTCCTCCACTTTCATCCCTTCATCTTCCTGTTGAACTGTTACAACACTAAAATTACTACTGCTGTAGTAGCAATGATAGTAATATCAGGAGCAATGACTACAGCATAGCAGTAAGATTTTTAGTTTTCATTTTGTCATATTTTGAATATTTGGTAAATCCTTGGACGAAAATGATGATCTAAAACAAAAGGCAGTTTTTCATTGATGCACTTCATTTTTAGTATTTATTTCAGTATAGGGGAGAATTATCAGTATTTTTCCTGTACTTGACTCTTTTGTAGAGCACATTTCTTGGCAGTGTTTGTTGTGCATGTGGAACATCTTGTTGATTAAAGTGTTCAAACTGTAAATGAACAACTTATTTACGACTTTGAGAGTTCTCTGTTGAGATTCTAAACCTCAATGTAGGGAGAACATTCAGTCTTTCATCTGGAAGTGGGGTCATTTACTTTGTGAAATGTTGCGAAGTTGTAGTTCAAGAGAGAAACTTTGTTATAGGTTAAAACTGAGAAATGTTGTAACCTGCCTTTTAAAATATTTCTTCGACATGTATAGAGATTAGTGTGTGTAAAATACGAGAACTGCATTTTAATACGTGCCTGTTTTGCAGGTTTTTGTGCCTGTTCACAGTTGACTTAGTGTCCTATTTTTTATATGGATTAACATGGTTCTGATGTGTTCTGCAAATACCCCTGTAGTTTCATCAGACAGAGTCCATAGCAAAATATTTAAGTCCAAAACATTAGATATCAGTCACTTAATCTTGTACCTGGACTTGCCTCACAAATACAGTGCTACTCCAAATTTTATTCTTTAAATTTATCATGTAAAAAGTTAAATTTATTGTGGTGCTCAGTAACCATAAGTAATAATATGGTTGATGTAGTGGTTAGGTATTGTGATAGTGATGTGAAAACTCAGCAATAATGGTTTCATAAAATACCATACCAGTACATGCCCCATTGTTTCTATGCAGTGGGGATTGTTCAATAGGAAGACACAGCATCCTCCTGTTAACCTGTAATGTAAATGTGAAAGACTTTAATTATGAAATGATGAACTGCATGATTAGCATATTAGCTGTCATTGCTACTTTGATTTTTCTTACCTAATCAGAAACAGCATGATGTGTAATGTGTCATTTGGCAGAAACTTAATCATTTCATTATTGAATGAATGAAGTTATTTCACATATGTTGAAAGAAATTATATAGGTAACATCAATATGAAACTTTTGGATGCTGTGCAGACAAATACCTGTTGCCACAAATCTGGATGTCACATCATTCAAATAATTAAAAAAAGTTTTATGGGTATTGGGTGAACTGCCTCAGGACCTGAGTTATGTAAATAGTATTTGAAGACTGGTTAACCTTTATAGTAATGTGGCAATAGGTTGCTTGCCCTGTAGAGAATGAAATAATAGCTCTTTTAAAATCACACAATAGAAAAGAGAAACCAATATTTTCGACAAGTGTCTATAGATTGCCATATTTCTTATCCCACTTTTTATAATGTATAGCACAAGACAGCGTGAGAAAGTTGTGTGTGTGTGGAGAGAGAGAGAGAGAGAGAGAGAGAGAGAGAGAGAGAGAGAGAGAGAGAGAGAGAGAGCGAGCACATGACTTACCTATAGATCATAACAAGCATTTGAGAGTTAGTATCTTGGCCACTATATTTTACAGTTATTTCTGTATGGATTATTTTATGGACTTGAAATGATAATAGTCCATATTGTAAAGTAGTTGTTCTTTTTACAGTGACTTTACTTCTTAACACATGACGTAAAGTTACTCTTGGTTGTATTGTAAGGCCTCAAGAAATTGTTGAAGTTTGGGTTACATTTTTAATATTTTTTGTCTTTTAGATACTGCAATTTTGGGCCACAAGGGCATGGTCTACTAAAGTTGAAGACAGTGATTGTTACTTCACCTTTCACCCTTATTTGAAACAAACTAGCTGAAGTGATTTAAAGTTTCGTGACTAGCTTGCAAGTAGCTGCTCATGTATTGAGTAATGCTGAGGCTGGAAACTTTTGTCAGCTTCAATTCCTGTAGCCTCCTGTCACTTGATTCTCTCACATTTATAGATTATGTTGTATTTCCACATAAGCTATCTCAGACTGCACATTTGAATTTTTGTGGGTAAGTGCTGGGAGAAATACATAGGTGAATGTGTTGCCAACAGTGAAAATAAGAACTGCTTTCACCAATATATAAATAGAACAGTTTTTTTGTAAAAATTAAGCACAGTAAGCAGTTTATTCTGATGGGCAGGTAATAAGAGACATTTGTGCAGAGATCCTTATATCACCACCTCAGTGACACATTATTTTTGAATGTTAGCCTATGATATTATTTTGCTTTCACATGCTTATCAGCTATACATTCATATTATTACACTTTTAGCGAGCTTTACACTTTACTCTTTCCCACTTCACTGTTTGCCATTGTGTTTGACAGTGTTGCTAGATATATTAGCGTGCAGATGCAAGCTTATTGCTTACACCCAATGGCAGGACAACTGTAGTGGTAGTGGTGGTGGTGATTTATAATTTGAGAGAGTGGGAAAGATTGAGTGAGGTAGTTAATGAGACTTGGGAGAGGGGGTAGAGGTATCTTCAGTTTTCTGGCACCTTCACTGCATTAACTGTAACACTCAATAATAGTTTTAAATATTGACTGCATAAGCTGTGTACTACATGTTAGATATATGAAAGTGAAATGAGTACTATAAAAGTGACACCAAAAATTAGTTTCCTACATTTAAATGGTGCATAAATTTTAATTTGTTAATGAATTTCATCATCTTGGCACAAACTTTTTGTCAAATATGAAAATTGTAGGGATCAATTCAACAGTGCAGTTACTGATGTCTTCTTAGAGCATATTAATCTGATGTTAGTAGATGGATGGTGGCTGATTCACCAAAGAATATGGGAGGAAATGATTCACCTAGCCTTGATGGATTTAGAAATACTGCTACACTGTTGCCAAATACATCATCACTGAGAAGTGTACTGAAGTATGATTTACCTCAGAATATGCAAGTATAACATTGTGTGGTCTGCATAAAATACTTTCAGATTGGACTTGACACTTCGAAGTGAGGCTTCATAAGCTTTTTCATTTTTTTTTTCTTGTACTTCTCTTGTTGTGATCTGCAGGTGATTTGATTTGAACTACAATGTCCCTAAAAAAATTTCCTCAGGATTGTAAGTGTTACACTGAACCTGAGAGCAGCCTTAGATGTACAACAATCATCATAGAGTATGCCCTCAGATGTGCTTTAATTTCATTGTGTGTGTGTGTGTGTGTGTGTGTGTGTGTGTGTGTGTGTAGTACATTTGGAAAAATCCACTTTGTGCGTGTATCCATTTTAATTCTTTGTAACAAATTATTTGAACTGATTACAAACCACATTTACCTTGCAAAATATTCCAGTGTACCAGAATCTCCAGAGTAATATCGTTATTAACAGCAGTAGAAGTTAAATAGTCTTAAAACAAAATGTTCTGCGCTGTATTTATTTAAAAAGTTGTTTTCATGTTATGATCTATTAAAATATTGTAAGTAAAAGAATGTATAACCTCATATTCTCTAGTTATATTATTTTATATTAATTCCATTTCAGTATCAGGTTATTTTCGTTAGCAGCAAAAATTGGAAAAATCTGGTGACATAAATTATCATTATTTGTGACTTATTGAAATGAAATGTACAAGATGTTGGGTAGTGTGGTATCAGAATCTCAATTTCTGTGTACCATATGTGAACACAGTCTGGGAAATGCGTTGAAGCCACAGTCTTAATGCACTAGTGTGTACAAATTACACTTTGGCATGAATTTGTGATACTACTGCATGATGATATCAACTAAACAATGTGTTCCTGCTCATTTATGTCAGAAAATCATGTAAGTTCATACAAACATCATGAATAATGTACAGTGTAATATTGGGAGTGTGAATATTTGTAGAATAACTCTGTGGACTGTTCTAAAGTATGTCAGATTTGTTATTTGTTTTTAAACAAGTGTGTTTCATAAGCATTAGGTTCTGTAAACAACACATTTTGTTACTTTGTGGAGGTAAAGTGGTTTAATCTTTTTCCAAAAGAGAGTAGGACACATCTTAAAAACTGTGGTGCAATATATTTATTTTAATAAAGAAATGTATCATGCTGTTAACATTTTTGGAAGCAAGTGGGCCCATTACATTTTAATTGCCCCAAAGCTGCATACCAATTATTTCAAGGAAATAAAATATTTTCTGACAATTGTAGATACAGTGGCTTTGTTGTAGTGTCTGACAGCACGACCATCTGTTATCTTAATGTGTGCCATTCTAGTATAATAGAAAGCTCAAGAAAACATTTATCATGAAAAGTTATCAGGATTTTTGTTGTGAATTGATCAGTTGAGAAGTAACAGGTATTTGTATTATAGTTGTAAGAAAAATTGTATGTAATTAACAAGTACTGTCATGTATAAAAATATCATTCAGTTGATGATTACTTCTCAATTGTAAATACATCACAAATGGGCTTTTAATTTTGCATCAAGCCTGTTGTGGGAGTGCAACTTAAAGCACAAATTGTTCATTAAATTTGACACAGGTATTCTTTCTCCTCTGTGGGAGTGACTATGTGACACAATTACTTGTAAATAAGAATTTTTTTTAAAAAATATATTATTTCAAATGTTTTTTGGTTATTTGATTCACAGTTCAGAAAAATCTGAATAATGGAAATGGACGGAAGAAATTAAAACTAGGGAATATTGAGGGGAAGAACCACTGTTGATTCCTCTGAAATACGCTGTGTACTTCTTCAGGAGACAGATGATGCACAGTCTCATGGGTTCCAGTTGCATCAGTGTAGGAGTATACAGCTATTCCTGAAAACACAGTTCATTATTACACTCCAACTCGTGAAATAGTAGCATAAAACATCACATGCTATAAAATGATTTGTTAATGATGACTGGCAGAATCTAATTAGATTAAACATATGCAAATCTAAAAATATCAGTATTTTTGAAAAACATTTTTGAAATGCACCGTTTAGAAGTGGAAAACAGAGTATAATGCTATACATTAAAGCATTTTCTGGTAAAGAGTTCAGTGCTGCTTTTATCAGATTTGACATCACACCGGTAAAATGTTCCTGAAGATTTGTCCTTTCTCCCCCTTCTCACTTCTCTTTCCAAGGCAGTTCATTGTCAACATTCAAAATTCTGCCTAAAAAAATGTAGTTCATTTAGAATTTTAACTTCTTGATGTTAAGCATGTTTTAACCTAGACAAGTGAGAAGCATCCTAAGTACTGGGTGTTTCAAAAAGAACTTTACAAGTTTCAAAATTCATATAAATTTATTGAAAGAAGATAAAGAGCTGGGTTTAGTGATACTTACCTTAAACTAAAGAAGTTATATGTGGCTTCCATTGGTTATCATGAACACATCCCATAGAAGTAAATTTCTTCCCAAACTCACAGTAGCACTGCATGTATAACTTGCTCAGTGGTGGCATAAATTCTTGGTCTAAGTTCAGGTAGTAAAGCTAGCACAGGAGGTACAAACACTTTATCTATGATGAATCCCCATTAAAAGAGAGATAGAGAGAGAGAGGGAGAGAGAGAGAGAGAGAGAGAGAGAGAGAGAGAGAGAGAGAGAGAGGGAGAGAGGTGTCAAGCCTAGGGAACATGGGGGCCATGCAATTGGCGTGTCATGGGCCAATCCATTGACCTGTAAAGCAGTTAGTGAGACCCTGTTTCTACAAAACATTTATGCCACTCATAAATTGTAGGCCTACTAGGAGGATCTTTAGCATACTTGGTGTAAAAATTACACTGAACTGTTGTCGCTGACTTTGATTCTTCAAACCAAAACAAACGGCTAGCATACTTGCGTTCAGTGAATGCAGCCATCTTTAACGCAACTACCGCTAGGGGTCCTTAGTGCCATTCAGCACTTGGTGAACTATGCGAGACAAGACTTGATATATTTCCCTACAAATTGACACTACAATCACCTCTGTAGGTACTATGAATTAATTTTTATGAATTTTCAAAGTTGTACAGTCCTTTTTTAAACAAATGGAGAAATCTAGATGTATTAGTACATTGTGAGAATGAACAGGAAGAGTTGACTACTTATCTGGAAATAGGTTAATGACATCTGGAAGCAGTGTTCACCCGAATTTAATGGTTTTTTTTTTGTAGTGAGGAAAGGGGGGGGTGGGGGTGTAATGTGCACATAATCAGAACTGCCCAGAAAAGATAAATAAAGATATCCCACTACTCCCCGAGTCACTGAAATGAACAACTTTATTTAAAATTTGAAAATAAAAAAATTCTTGAAAAAACCTTGACTAGATGGCTTATGGCAGAATATCATGTAAGTTAATAATACAGTGTCAGCATATTTATGCATCATCCTAAATGTGTAATCAACAAATAAACAAAGATATAACCCTGTAACAAATTAAATACGCTGTAATGACATCAGGAAAAATAGTGAGACTTAGTGTTTAAGCCGAGCTCATGTAATATCTCTCTCTCTCTCTCTCTCTCTCTCTCTCTCTCTTTCTCTCTCTCTCTCTCTCTGAAACAATTTGTGGGCATGTTTTGGCTTTTATGAAGCATATGTTATTGAGAAAAGCTGTGTTCAAGCATCCCATCAGGTTTAAAGTGAATTAAAATGAGGAGACTGTCACTGGACTGTTTTAATTGTTCAACCTTTTGATTTATAGGAAATAAAATCCACCACCAATGGTACCCTCATTTTTTATTGATAGTATTTATGTAAACGAAAACAAAGGCTTGTGTTTACAGGTGCAGTTACAAATGCAGCACCATAGGCTGGAAATTTCAACAGTATTTCCTGACAATATTCCTGTTGTTAATCTATGTCTGTAATTTTCCAAAATTAATTAATAAGTACGCAAAGTTAGAAATTAAGACACAAAGGAATTCAAGAAATTGGCTGTGTGTGAACACTGATTTAAATCATTGGGAAAGATTAAAATTTGTGCTTGACTGGGACCTGAACTCGGGTCTCCTGCCTACTGCACAGAAGAGCTAATCATTGCACCATCAGGACACAATGATCATCGCAGCTGCATGGACTATGCTAGCACGCATCCTGCCAGACTCGAATTCTCAACCTATCCACATGCTATGAATGTAGTGTCCCTTTCAATGTATCAAAAAGAACAGACACCAATTTGATCCAGCAGCCACTATGAATTAAGACACAAAGGGATTACAGACATTGGCTGCTAGTGGCATTGATTTAAATTGTTTGTCCCGAGTTCGAGCCTTGGTCCTGCATACAATTTTAATCTGCAAGGAAGCTTCGAAAATCAAATAATTGAAAGCTTGCTAAAATGCTCCATTTGAGTCATTTGATGCCTGTGCCGTCACTGTCTAGCTCGCTGCTCCTACTGCCAAATTAGTAATTCAGTGATTCTTGCTATGGAATTTAAATTACGTAAAATGGTTACAGGTGGTGTGTAGTACCACACTGCGCAACCACATCTATAAAAATTCATGAAAAATTGTTTGAGTGTGATTTGGTTTGTAGTTCACGACTGATGGTGAACAGGTTAGTATACAAGACCCATTTGCAAAAGTTCTTTAGTTCCACAGTCTTGGGCAAGTTTAATATTACAGGGAGTAGGGAGAAGAATGTCTGTTTTGCACTTACTGATGCTGTAAATGGGTGGAGCATAAAAGAATCAACTTTTGAAAGGTTTCCACTATCAGCATTTACAAAATTCCTTCCTTTTGTTACCTAAAAGTTGTAATTGCATTTTCCATCGCTAAATAACTAAACTGTTTGCAGAAAAAGTACGCAAAAAAACCTAGTAACGTTACCTAACACTCCTGTAACACATGTATAGCTTCGTATTGTTTCTAGTCTGTGACGTCACCAGAATGTCAGCCACAAGCAGAGCATTTTCGAAAGTATGACCAAATCTTGTTATTAAATGAATTTTGAGCTCTAATTACTTAAAAATAGCAGATACTTTATGAGAATATTAGCCATAAATGCTATTTGAATGTTATAATCACTCAGAATAACAACAATCCAAACCATGTTTTTAACGTCGGAAAATAGCCTATTGCCCCAAAAGTGCAACCTGTAGAACATATTCTGTGATATCCCAAAAGATGAAGATTATGCCAATGGCTTAATTACAGAGCAGGTGGTGTTGGAGTTAATGTACAGGACATTTAGGAAGAACTGGCTTAGTCCTCCAGCAGCCATACAGTTTAGGATTTCCGTGGTTTGCCTAAATTGTGTGGGATGAGTACGTGACTGGTTTCCCATCCTGTCATGTCATATATAGTTCAGTTTTGTGCTTTGTCTTCATCATTTGTAAAATTCAGCTGTGGTCTCATCCAGACTAGCAACTATTCTGTTTGAAACTATGTAAAGTGGAGGCATTGTCTTGTATTGTGCCTGGCTCCCGGTGATCACTTTCTATGTCAACAAAGTACGTGATGCTCTGCGTGCACGTTGTCAGTCCAATCAAATATTATTTGCTGTGATGTGGTTAAGCCACATGTGTAGATGTTGGCAAAATATGGAAACATTCACAACTAAAATTTACAGTTCTTATTTGGTGCTTAAACATTGTTTCTATAAAATTATAAGGTATAGTTACTGGTCTAAACTTACCTACAGAAGGATAGATATTTAATACTTCTAAGTCACGGAGAAAAGTTTGAGACCCCATCTCAGCTTTTGGTACTATCAGTTCCTTCCTTTGGGAGAGGAGAGGGATAGGATAAGCATATTCATTTTAGGTGTAAATAGTAGGAAGGATTGAGTAAGGATGATAACAGGATTTAAGTATTAACCTAGCTTGTTGCATCAAAGAGAGTACTGTAGTTTATGTACTATAAGACACTACAGACTATAAGATGCACCTTAGTTTTTAAGCAAGTTTTTTTTAAAACAATTACCATTTTTATTATTAGATTGCAAAGACAGTCTAAAAAGAATGATTAGTTTATAAAAATTGGACTGGCCTTTAAAACCCCTGAGAACTGTCATCGAAACTTCTTTCTTCTTCTTCTTCTTCTTCTTCTTGAAAGATTTAACAATAATGTCTTCTCTCACTCAAGACCACGACTGTTTTACCCACTGACACACTTGCTTGATTTATGTTGGTTTAGAGCTCACTTAAGCGTGAATTCATGTTGGTTTTTTTCTATCATCCATTTGTTCCATTCCTCTCCGATATCACTTTAAATGCTTTATTTGTCGAGATATCAAGAGATTGCAATTGTGAAGTAAGAAACTTCCCAAAATGACTCAAAGCTCTGTATTTCCCCTGTCTCAATTTGTCTTTCACATAGTTTTCAAATGACCACGAAACTGATAGAGCTCAAGAAGACAACTCTTCTTCAATAGGGCACCTTTCCCTCTCTCCCACACTTTGTTAATCCATAGTTTCATATTCATCTATCCAACCCCGATCATGTACATGAATGATAACACCTGGCAGTATTTCGGAATGTTTTGGCATTGTCTCGCACTTGAATATGATCATTGGATTAAGTTTAGCACTGTCAGCACAACATGAAAGGACAACCTTGTAGTGCATTTTATCATATCCTTTTGCTTTTATAGTTCCAGTTTTAACACCTTTCACAGTAATGGTTCTATTACTTGGTACATTAAATGTCAGAAGTTTCATCCATATTCGCTATTTGGCTTAGTTCCACTTGGATTTTATTTTGATGTTGAATAATAAAGCAATGGAAATATAATATTTTCTCTTCACACTCTTGTGGTATTTTCTGAGATATTTTGGTTTTGGTTCGCATGGTAACGCCATGACTCTTCATAAACCATAACACCAACGAAGTCCACCCTTAAAATCTTAAGTTCCGCTATAGGGCTAGCATGTGAGCATGTATTTGAATCTGTTTTGTATTAATTCCAGTGCCGTTTGGACCGTGTCCTTGAATCCATTTCAGTATGTCATCTTTTAGTTTTGGCCATTTTGCATTCAGTCCTTCCTCTTTTTTTTAGTTTGTCTTTACTAGCCCACCAGGTGCGAATGGTATTTTTTTCTGTTAGTGGTGGGCTGAAATGCCACTCAGGTGCTCTGTTCCCATGTTATTCTTCATGTCCTATTACTTTCAATTTACAGCCCACATCATATGAATACCTTTCACTTTTTCCATTATGAAACAAGCTGCTAACACAAATCACTTTCAATTCAAGTTGTCTGGCACTGCAGACTGCAATGAAGCATCATAGGCTACACCTTGTTCTAGGCTTCTGATGGTGGGGCAGGAGGGAGACAGTGTTAGCAAACTTGTGAATCCCCACAACCCGTGTTTGTTGCATCAATGCACTGCGAAATTGTCACAAAATTGAAGCAGGTAGTTCCTGTGAGTTATTAGGGGCAGAGGTCATTGTTGGAAACTGGAATAAAATAACTGAATCCTTTTAGCAACCTCCAAATTCAGATAATACAGTTGCTGAAACGTTCAAAGAAAACTTTAGTTTGATTTCAAACACATACCCCACTCATACGATTATAGTTGGTGGTGACTTATACTCGATATGTTCGCGAAAAGAGGTGTTTGATTCTGGAGGTACACATGGAACACCATCCGAAATTGTGCTAAATGCATTCTCTGAAAATTATTTCGAGCCGTTAGTTCATAAGCCCACGTGAATGGTAAATGGTTGTGAAAAAACTTGACCTCTTAGCAACAAATAATCCTGAGTTAATAACAAGCATCAAAACGGATGCAGGGATTAGTGAACACAGGGTTGTTGTAGCGAGATTAAATATTGTAACCCCCAAATCCTCCAAAAATAAACGATGAAATATACCTATTCAAAAATAAACCAGATAAAAATTCACTTGATGCCTTCCTAAGAGACAATCTCCACTGCTTCCAAATTAATAATGTAAGTGTAGGTCAGATGTGACTTGAATTCAAAGAAATAGTATTGGCAGCAATTGAGAGATTTATACCAAGTAAATTAATAAAGTTAGGAGCTGATCCTCCTTGGTAGACAAACCGGGTCAGAACAATGTTGCATAAACAGTGAAACAAACATGCCAAATTTAAACAGATGCAAAATCCCCAAGATTGGTGATCTTTTACAGAAGCTCGAAATTCATTGCAGACTTCAATGCAAGATGCTTACAACAGTTCCCACAACGAAACTTTTTCTCAAAACCAGGCAGAAAATCCAGAGATTCTGGTCATATGTGAAGTACGTTAGCAGCAAGAAACAATCAATGCTTTCTCTGCATGATAGCAATGGAGATACTATCGAAGACAGTGCTGCCAAAGCAGAGTTACCAAACACAGCCTTACGAAATGCCGTCACAAAAGAAGACGATGTAAATATTCCAGAATTCGAATTGAGAACAGCTGCCAACATGAGTAATACAGAAGTAAATATCCTTGGAGTAGTGAAGCAACTTAAATCACTTAATAAAAACAAGTCTTCTGGTCCAGACTGTATACCAATTAGGTTCCTTTCAGAGTATGCTGATGCATTAGCTCCATACTTAACAATCATATACAACTGTTTGCTCGATGAAAGATCTGTACCCAAAGACTGGAAAGTTGCACAGGTCACACCAATATTCAAGAAAGGTAGTAGGAGTAATCCATTAAATTTTAATGTTGATTCTTCAGCAGGATTTTTGAACATATATTGTGTTCGAACATTATGAATTACCTCGAAGAAAACAGTCTATTGACACACAGTTAACATGAATTTAGAAAACATTGTTCTTGTGAAACACAACTATGTCTTTATTTGTATGCAGAGTTGAGTGCTATTGACAAGGGATTTCAGATTGATTCCATATTTCTGGATATCCGGAAGGGTTTTGACACTGTATCACACAAGCGGAGTGCTTATGAAGTATCGTATGAGTTATGTGACTGGATTTGTGATTTCGTGTCGGAGAGGTCATAGTTCATAGTAACTGATAGAAAGTCTTCAAGTAAAACAGAAGCGATTTCTGGCATTCCCCAAGGTGGTGTTATAGGCCCTTGGCTGTTCCTTATCTATATAAACGATTTGGGAGACAATCTGAGCAGGCGTCTTAAAGTTGCTTGCAGATGATGCTGTCATTTATTGACTAATAAAGTCATCAGAAGGTCAAAACAAATTGCAAAATGATTTAGAAAAGATATCTGAATGATGTGAAAATTGGCAGTTGACCCCAAATAATGAAAAGTGTGAGGTCATCCACATGAGTGCTAAAAGGAATCTGATAAACTTCGATTACACAATAAATCAGTAAAATTTAAAAGCCCTAAATTCAACTAAATACCTAGGAATTATAATTACAAACATCTTAAATTGGAAGGAACACACAAAAAATGTTATGGGGAAGGCTAACCAAGGACTGCGTTTTATTGACGGGACACTTACAAAATGTAACGGATCTACTAAGGAGACTGCCTATACTACGCTTGTCCATCCTCTTTTAAAATACTGCTGTACGGTGTGGGATCCTTACCAGATAGGATTGATGGAGTACATCTAAAAAGTTCAACGAAGGTATCACATTTTGTATTATCATGAAATATGGGAGAGAGTGTCACTGAAATGATACAGGATTTGGGGTGGACATCTTTAAAACAAAGGCGTTTTTCATTGCGATGGAATCTTCTCATGGATTTCCAATCACTAACTTTCTCCTCTGAATGTGAAAATATTTTGCTGACACAATCACCATGATAAAATAAGGGAAATAATCTGTGTGTGTGTGTGTGTGTGTGTGTGTGTGTGTGTGTGTGTGTGTGTGTGTGTGTGTGGTTTGAGGTTTTCAGGCACTAAAGGGAAATCAGAGCTTGTACGGAAAGATATAGGTGTTTGTTCTGTTTGCACGCTATGCGAGATTGGAATAATAGAGAATTGTGAAGGTTGTTCAATGAACCCTCTGCCAGACACTTAAATGTGATTTGCAGCGTATCCCTGTAGACGTAGATGTAGATAGATGCTTACAGTTGAATCTAATGTTGCCAGATAGAAATAGGTTTCCTGTGGTATTGAATATATGGCCATTTTTAAGACTGATGGGAATTTCAAAACAGACACTGGACATTTTTATATTAATTTTGAGTATGAGGTGTATCTGAATTTCTGAGGCACTTTTTTTGAAGAAAAATGTGGTAGTGTATTTCAGTAGTGAGTCATTCCATGTCAAATCAACACACTTTAAATAAAAATTTTACCTTACCCTCTTAGATTTTGCTGAAAGTTGGTATACTTATAGTGGGTGCTGAAACTAAGAAAAATACCAAATTTCAATTTTTTACCTCAAACCATTCCTGAAATATGGTCATGTAAACTTTTCAAAAACTGGCCAAAAATGTGTGAACGGACTTTTTTTAAATTGCCCTAGGAGCTGCCCTAATTGGCTAGAGAACTGGGAAAGGTGTCATTTTGCAGCATTTTTCATGCTCTTCCCAGTGATAGACAAAAAAAACATAGCTTCTAATTAATAACCTTTTTCAAAATGGTAATTAATATTTTGATTAAATTTTTTTACAAAAAGTACATAATTGAAAATTTTCAAAATATTTTCAGAACTACTTCATACTGTTGTAAATCACATGGCAAAGTATAAATGTGGGATGATGGGATCATTGTTAAAAAAAAAATTATTCCAGACTCTTGTTTTTTGCTAAAGGCCCTAGTGTGACCAAACTGACCTTTAAGGTAGTACATCAGTAGAGGACCGTATGCATAGGGCTTGATGTCTGTACAATAATTCAGAGACTGGAGCCATTGTTGAGATGATGTAGTCTGCATTGTTACCTTCTAAGGCTTTGTGTGCCTACAGCATTATTGCGCACTGTGGTTTTAGTGCAAATCAATTGTTACCTCTGTGTTGACCAGTCTGTATCTATTATATTTAATAGTTCATTTTCAAGTAAATCTATACATTGAAGGACAGTTTATAAGTGGTTTTTGTATAAATATGGAACCAAGTAAAAAGTGCAGTGCTGTAAGAGTGCAGTGTTGTAATCCATTGAAGAAGTCGAATCATTTTATTAGAGACAGAAAAAAACTGAGAAATGTCACAACATGGCTGCCCAAATTATTGCCTCAAATACCCAGTGGTGCCAAGATTTGTGATAAATGTAGGAAAGGTGTAACCAAATTGAAAAATACACCAAAGCCCATCAGTGATGAAAGTGTTGAAGAAGAATCTTCTGGATCAGAGATAATCATCCGAGACCAAGACCCTGACTTCACTCCAACTTCAGTAGCTGTTAAAACATTTAACACAACACTTCAAGAACTAGGTGAGTCCCCAATTGACAAGAGAAAACTAACATCTAGGCATTACGTCAAATCAAAAGTGAAGAAAATCTCATGAATGACATGTAAACTTTTTGTTGCTCCTGAAACTTCTTCGTCAGATACTGATACTGATGAATCCGTTCTTGAAAATCTTAAAAGAAACTTTAAAAATTCTATAAGTAGAGCAAAAAAACTAATGATTCTTACAAGTTTACCTGAAAAGTGGAGTGTCAGGAAAATGAGGGAATTTAATGCTCCAAATTACATTGTTTGGCAGTCCAAAAAAATTTTGAGAGTGAAAGGATTCATGGAAGGTCCAAACCCAAAACCAGAGAAGTGTTTACCAACATAAACTGTCAAAACTGTACATTCATTTTATGAAAATGATGAAGTTAGCAGGGCAATGCCAGGTATTAAAGATTGTGTGACAATTACAGAAACAAGGGGAAATAAAACAAAAATATCAAAAAGACTTATTTTGTGTAACCGTACAGAAGCTTACAAGCATTTTAAAGACAAGTTTCCTAACATAAAAATAGGTTTCTCTAAATTTGCTGAGTTGAGACCAAAACATTGTGTATTAGCTGGCCGGAGTGGCACACACACTGTCTGCGTGTGCACAACTCACCAAAACATAAAATTAATGATAGAAAATGCCAAACTAAATACAGTAACAAACAGCAGCTTAAACAGTTATAAGCAGTGCATTGCAAAAATGCTTTGCAACCCATCATCAGTTGATTACAACATGGGAAACTGTGAATACTGCCCAGGAGAAAGTGTCATACGTAAAATTTTAAAAGACTATTTTTCATGAAAACTTGATTGAACAAGTTCAGTTCCGACAGTGGATGTCAGTTGACTGATGTAATCTGGAAGTTGTTCAGAAAACTTCTGAAGAATTCATAGATTTATTTTGTAGTAAGATGTCGACTTTGATTCGGCATGACTTCATTGCCAAGCAACAATGAACATTCCTTAACTCCACAAGAGAAAACCTTATGGAATCTGAATTTGTTGTCATATGTGATTTTTCAGAAAATTATAGTATAGCTCTACAGGATGAAGCTCAGAGTTTCCACTGGAGAAGACAACAGATTACCATTCATTCTTTTGTTATATATTACAAACAGGACGACAAAATTGAGCATATGAGCTTTGTCATTGTTTCTGATTGTCTGGAGCACAATACAACTGCGGTTTACACCTTTCAAAAGAAGCTAATTTCATATCTAAAAAATAAATTTCAAAAGATTCCAAAAAAGATATACTATTATTCTGACAGTTCTGCTGCTCAGTATAAAAATAAGAAAAACTTCCTGAGCCTTTGCCTTCATGAGGAAGACTTCAACATAAAAGCTGAGTGGCACTTTTCAGCCACAGCACATGGGAAAGGGCCTTTTGATGGGGTAGGGGGTTCAGTAAAGAGACTGGCAGCTCGTGCAAGTTTGCAAAGGCCATACCAAAATCAGATCCAAACCACACGAGATCTATTTGAGTGGGCAGTAGATAATATCACAAATGTTGATTTTTGCATATTCCACTCAAGAAGACTACGCTGCTTCAGAAATATTCTTAAAAAGCCGACTTGAAGAGGCATTGACAATCAAAGGAACACAGCAATTTCACGCTTTTATTCCCAGCACTACATCAAAATTAATAGTCAAATACTTCTCAGGTGATATGAAGAGTTGGGAGAGGGAAGTAACTACATCACCAGACAAACTGAAGTTACAAGATTTATCAGGCTATGTCACCACTGTATATGGCAGAAACTGGTGGCTTGGGTACATTTTAGAAAAAAACAAAGAACTTGATGAAGTGAAAATAACTTTTCTTCATCCATGTGGACCAGCTAAGTCATTCTCTTATCCTGCACATGCAGATGTCCTGTGGGTGTCAGTTGTGGATGTTCTCACAAAAGTGAATCCATTTACTCCAACAGGGAGAACATACGTTCTTAATGAAAGTGATGTAAACCAAACCCAGTCAGCTTTATTAAAATGTAATATGTGAAGTTCCAAGACAATTTATTGGGAAACTGCTTTCAAATCAAAACTTAATTTTTGTCTCAGGTTAGTGTTAATGTATATTTTATAGAAAGTTGTTTCAAAATTATTGTTAGTACCTATTGTGTTAAATTTAGCTATGTACAGATGCCTGTTACTCAAAAACAAGCATTACGTATTTAATTTGTTTAATAGTTCCGTTTCAAACATCATGGACCAGAACTATTTTATGTAAATACTTGTACTTATTCATACTTTATTTCAGTTTGTAGTTAAATGCTCAGTTTCTGTTTTTGTTATATCGGTTAAATACTGTTAGTGAAGTTGTATGAAATTAAAATAAGCAATCAACTTAATTATACAATATGCTGATTAGTTCTTGTTTAATAAGGTGAAGTTTTGGTATTTCTAATACTTTTTTTTTATCTTTCTGTATATTTTTAAGAAATTCCTGTTTGTTATAGGTCAATTTGGTCAAACTAGAGCCGTTAGTGAAAAACAAGAGTCCGGAATATTTTTTTTTTTAACAATGAACCCATCATCATCCCAGATTTATATTTTGCCATGTGATTTACAGTAGTATGAAGTAGTTATGGAAATATTTTGAAAATTTTCAATTATGTACTTTTGTAAAGAAATTAAAATTAAATCAAAATATTAATTAGTATTTTGAAAAAGGTTATTAATTAGAAGCTATGTTTTGTTGTATATCCCTGGAAAGGGCATGAAAAATGCTGCAAAATGACATGTTTCCTAGTTCTCTAGCTCAATTAGGGCAGCTCCTAGGATAATCTAAAAAAAGTCCGTTCACACATTTTTGGCTGGTTTTTGAAAAGTTTACATAGTCATATTTCAGGAATGGTTTGAGATAAAAAATTGAAAATTGGTATTTTTCTTAGTCTCAGTGCCGACTATAAGTATACCAACTTTCCGCAAAATCTAAGAGGGTGAGGTAAAATAGGTGTGTTGATTTGACATGGATGGAATGACTCTAGTCAGAAAGAAAACTCAAGTGTTACAAATTAACTGTGTCCCAAGACATTGTTTTTGTTGAGGAACAGCACTGTCACAGTGAATCCACAACTCTAAAAACTTGTGATCCCTCATGTATTGATGTCATTTTATTAATGTCAATTTTGTAAGTTGGACTCAGGGTTAATTGGAACTTGTCCACTTCCTACAACAGTTGAACACCATTTTACAATTGAATTTCACCTGACCCTTTCCAAACACATAGTGTAAGCTGGTCACATGATTGAGGCTCTGTCTGCACCGTTATTAGAGAGAATGGAGGTTAAAATTTCTATCTGTCTTTTTTGGGGTTGGTCCTTGGTGGCACTGATTTCTTCCCCATCTTTCTCCAATCAAAACTTTTGCTTTGTCTTTAATGACTTTGTCATCAACAAATTGTTCAACTCCAAAGTTCTAAGTCACTTTCCGTAATGCAGATATCTGTTTCACCGTTATGAATCCTGCCAGTGGCATTCTCACTATGATAGTTATTATCTGCTGTGTTTCATGTAGCCCAGATGTACATAATAAATATATCTTCTACAGCACAAAATCCATCGCCTTCTATACCTGATAGCTTTTTCCACATTTTACTTTCCTTCAACTAGAACAGTGTGATCCTATCCAAAAACAAATTTCGCAAGCAATCTTTGCTTTCCTACCTGTTTTAATACCCAGGGTATTGTATCCAAGCAGCTGAAAAGCTTCCTCTGCCGGCCGCTGTGGCCGAGTGGTTCTAGGCGCTCCAGTCTGGAACTGCACTGCTGCTACCGTTGCATGTTTGAATCCTGCCTTGGGCATGGATGTGTGTGCTGTCCTTAGGTTAGTTAGGTTTCAGTAGTTCTAAGTCTAGGGGCTGATGACCTCAGGTGTTAATTCCCATAGTGCTTAGAGTCATTTGAACCATTTTGAAGCATCCCCTCTTATAACACTGTCACACGCATTGCTCCATATGAGCCAAAATTGTTCCAAGATCGTCTTGGGAAATGACAACATTCTTTCTTATTCACAGCAGTATGTTGCCTTCCATTGCTTGTGGGACTTTTGCATGTTGTAGCTGATTTCTACAATATCCATAGGCCAACCTTTACACCCCAAGGTTCTTATTTGCTATGACTAAAGCAAAACTTCTTACCTGTTTCTACTTATAAGCATTGAATGTAGCCCCATCACTAACAAAACCTACAGTATTAATGGACAAACACAAATGATGCTACTCATTGTGATAATATAGCCAAAATGATTAACATTTTGAGGCTCAGCAATTATCTGTGTCAAGCTACAAAAAGGCTGAAAATATTCAAATGGACAAAGTTCAAGATAACTTTTCAATAAACACTAGACAAGTGTATGTAGGGTAAAGCAGTGAGGGATGGGAAACATCCACCACGGTTAAACAGCTGTATTAGAAAGCTGCTCCAAAAACAGAGTGCTTCAACAAAGATTTAAAGATAGCCAAAGACTTACGGACAAACAAAAATTGAATGAAGCCAAAATGAGTTTAAGGAGAAAATAAGATTCTGTCTACTGATCTGACACACAATCTTAACAAAGTTTTCTCTTATATTAAATCAATAAATGAATCAGTTACATTTCCAGTCACTCGGTGACCATACTGGTACTAAAATGGAGTATGACAGAGAGAAGGCAAAACACTAAATGCCATTTATCAAAAAATTTTCATAAGGAATGTTGGACTGTGCATCTTCCTTTAAATGGTTGCACAAATACCAAAATGATAAATATCGAAAGAAGTGACTGTGGGCCAGACCAACAAAGTTGCTCAATAGATCAGGAGTGACTGAACTTGATGGGACAGCTACAAGATTCTACAGAGCATGCAAAAGAATTTGCTCTTCTTTTAGCAGCAGTCTAATGTAAATTGCTTGATGAATGAAGTATTCCAAGAGACTAAAAAAAAATGTGCAGGTCATTCCTGTGTGCAGGAAGGATTGTCTAACAGGCTCCAAACCTACATCTGATATTAGTCTGCTTTAGTAGAATTTTGTAACACGTATTATACTTTTTATGGCCTTTCTGGGGACTGAAAATCTCCTCTGTAGGAATCAATATGGTTTCTGCAAACAACTATTGTTTGAAGCCCAGCTCTCTCTGTTCATGCCCAAGATCTGGAAGATTAGATACTTATACCCAGGTTGATGCTGTCTTCCTTGACTTTTGGTTGTGCGCTTTCACCTAATGAACAAATTCCAAGTGAATTGAATATCAGATCAGCTTTGTGATCAGATTTATGGGTTCATAGCACATAGCACACAGCATGTCATTATTAATGGAGAGAAAGCCTCAGATGTAAAGATAGCTATGACTGTATCCAAAGGAAGTGTTGCAAGACTGTCCACAGTATAAGTAAATGATCTAGCAGATAATGTTGAAAGCTCCACAAGACTGTTCATGAATGATGCTGTTATATCTAGAGAGGTCACAGTCCTAGAAAATTGTAGTCAAATACAGGAAGACAAATAGAGGATTAACACTTGGTGTAGGTATGGGCAGTTGATCCTCATAATGAAAAATAATGTAAATGGATAGATTAAAAATCTACTCGCCAAGTGGCAGTAGGGGAACACACACACACACACACACACACACACACACACAAAAGGATTTAAATTTTACAAGCTTTCAAAATGAGTGGGTACTACTTCTGGTAGAAGAGTTGAAGGGGAAGGAAGAGGAGTGAAGGAAAGGACTGGATCAGTTGAGGGGTCACCTGGAACATAGGGCAGGGGAGACTTAGTGGACTGTATAAGAAGGAAAGACTGACTGTTGGGGACTGCACCAGATGAGATTTGAAAATCTGAGAGCTTAAAAGTGGAAGACAGGGTAATATGCAAAGCAGAGATTACTACTGAGCCATTGTGCACGAGTTAATAAGAGTGAAAAGCTAAGTGCATTGTATGTAGTGGAGGAGGGAAGGGGGACAGCAAAAATTAGACATGTCAGAAAATAAAAGATGTAGAAAACTAAAATAGACTGAAGAAAGTAGTAGTTACTATGAAGAAATGCTGAGATGGAAGGAATTAACGTAAATTAAGACCAGGCAGGTGTTGAGAACCAAGGATATGGTGTATGCTAGGTACTACCTGTGGAGTTCTGAGAAACTTGTGTCTGGGGGAAGAATGCAGATGGCATGTGCGATGAAACAGGCACCAAGGTCATGCTGTTCTGTAACAAGATATTGTGCGTTGCCTAAGCCCATTCATCCTAAAAACCTCAGGCACCTCACAAGGACTTACACCTCAATCCATAGAACTTCTTACCCCATCCAAACCATGCACCCCCACCTTTTACCTTCTTCCTAAGATCTACAAACCCAATCACCCTGGTTGTCCTACAGTTGCTGGCTTCAAAGCACCAACTGAACATATATCTGCCTTAGTTGATCAACACCCGCAACCCATAGTACAAAGACTTCCCTCCTATATTACCGACACCAACCAGTTCCTAGATAATCTGAAATCCGTGCCCATCCCACTCCTACCATACACATTGCTTGTCACCATTGATGCCATCTTCCTCAATACCAACATCCCCCATGTACATGATCTGTCTGCTGCTGAACATTTCCTCAGTCAATGCCCACCTGATTCCAAACCTATGACATCCTTATTGCTCACCTTATTGAACTTTATACTTACCAACAATTACCTCACCTTTGAGAGGCAGACATAAAAACGGACCAGGGGTATGGCCATGGGTACCAGGATGGCCCCTTCAAATGCCATCCTTTTAATGGGTCATTTGGTGGGGGCTTGCCTGGGATCTATAAGCCTTGAGCCCCTGTTTTTTTAATATATTGATGACATGTTTACCGTATGGACTCATGGTGAGGCTGAACTGTTAAAATTCCTGGAATCTCTGAATACCTTCTCCCAATAAAATTTCACGTTGTCCTATTCTGAATCACATGCCACTTTCCTTGACGTTGATATCATCCTCAGTGAAGAGCAGCTACATACTTCTGTCCACATCAAACCTACTAACAAACAAGAGCATTGTGACAGTTGCCATCCTTTCCATGTCCAACGTTCCCATCCATACGGCCTTGGCATTTGAGGCAAACGTATTTGTTCAGATGCAGACTCTGCACAACAGTACACCAGCCTTCACTGGACATAATTATCCCAACAGCCTAGTTCAAAAGCAGATTTCCCAGGCCATCACATCCAATCCTGGTACAGCTGATCCCTCCATAAAACAGCTTTGGAGCACACCACTTGTCACCCAGTATTATCCTGGTCTTGAATGTGTCAATCACCTACTTTGACAAGGTCATGACTTCCTAAAATCATGCCCTGAAATGAGATTCATTCTGTCTGAGATTTTGTCTACCACACCTAGAATAGTTTTTGTCCCCCCCCCCCCCATCCTTATCTCCGCAATATCCTCGTCAGACCTTATGCTCCTTCTACACCCATCTTCCCACCCTATGGCTCCTAGCCCTGTAACCATCCCCGCTGTAAGACTTGCCCTATGCAGCCTCCTACCACCACCTATTCCAGCCCTGTAACTGGCAGAAGATATACTATCAAAGGCAGAGCCACCGGTGAAATGACATGTTACATATCAGCTGTTATGTAAACACTGTTTGGCCTTCCACATCGACTAGATTATCACCCAGTTATCAGCCAGGATAAATGGGCATAGGCTGAGGGTGTATACTGGCAACACACAATATCCGGTTGTAGAGCATGCTGTAGAACAGAACAGTCATGATCTCGGTGCCTGTTTCACCACATGTGCCATCTGGATTCTTCCCCCAGACATCAGGTTTCTCAGAAAGAAATCCACAGATGGGAACTAGCACTACAACATGTCCTTGGTTCTTGGCACCCACCTGGCCTTAGTTCGTGTTAATTCCTTTTGTCTCAGCATTTATTTGTAGTAACTAATCCTTTCTTCATTCCATTTTAATTTTATACATCTTTTTATTTTCTGACGAGTCTATTTTTTGCCATTCCTCCTCCCTCCTGCGTTACATACAATGCACTTAGCTTTTCACTCTTATTAACTTGGGCACAATGCCTTAGTAATCTCTGCCTTGCATATTACCCTGTCTTTCACGTTTAAGCTCTCGGTTTTCAGTTCTCGTCTGGTGCAGTCCCCAACAATCAGTCTTTCCCTCTCATCCCATCTGGCAAGTCTCCCCTGAGTGACTTTCCTGAACTGTACCTCTTCCCCTAAACTGATCCAGTCCTTTTCCCTCCCCCCTCTTCCTCCCCTTCAACTCTTCTACAAGAAGAAGTAGCTTTTGGCTCTGAAAGTTTGTAAAAGTTAAATCCTTTTCTGTGTGTGTTTCTGCTGCTACTTGGTGAGTTGATTTTTTTATCTATCCATTTAAATTGTATTCATAATAAAAAAATGTAACACATAATAATCATTGGAAACAGTCACATCCATGAAACGTCTCTGAGTGTGCTTACATAGCAGTTTAAAGTGAAACAAACTCATAAGAAATCTGAATGCAAGAGTGAGATTAATTGGAGGAATTTTCTTGGCGTATAGTCCACCCACAAAATAGATAGTTCTCAGCAGTCTCATGTAATTGGTATTTGAGTTTTGTTCTTCAGTCTGAGATTCTTACCAGGGAGGACTGATTAGAGGAAATAAAAGCAATGTAAAAGAGAGTAGTATTTTTCATCATGGTTTTTTTAATTAAGTGTTAAAGTGTCATGTAAATACTCTTTCAGCCGGACTACCTTCTGTAGGGTGCTGTACTGTTGAACATTCACTTGATGGATTAAGAGAATGCATCCTTGTATGAGACTTTGTGGGAAGTTCTATCAGAAGAAGTGAATATAAGATTTTAGAAAATCAGTAATTCATATTATTTTCTGTATGATTGTGGAATAATCTGTAGAACTGAATAAATGTTTGATAAAACATCAATGAAAACATTTGTTACTTTTCCATGCAATAATATAGCAGGACATTATACAGGAAATGGATAAGACAGTATGAACCCCAATGCATTATGCTGTATTGCGGCCTTCTGTGACACTAAGAAGGAGTTGTGCGACATAAACGTAAGGTGGTAGCCATATTTCTACACCTGAAAGATGCTGTCTTTTAAAATTTCTCTCAAGTACGATAAGAGAGGTGCTAGTGTTGCCAGTATGAGGATGCAAATCAGGTTTGCTTTAAATACGTGTTGAAATGGTAGTGAGTATTAGTTACCTTTGAGATTGGATATGGTGAGTTGATGATAGTTAAGAATGCCTCGAAAGCGGCAGACACTATTATCAGCATCTCACTAAGACTGAATGAGGTCATGTAATAAGGCTACGAGAGACTTGATGTTCCTCCTGCGATAATTTAGAAAGACTTGGCAGGAACGTAGCCACTGTACATGACTGCTGGCAGCAGTGGTCATCAGAATGTACGGTCACAAGATGATCAGACTCCAGGCACCCACCCACTTGGCACTACCAAGAGGGAAAGCTGTTGTGCCCAAGCAGTAATTGGCACCACAGTGACATAACAAACTGTTACAAATTCATTACTTCAAGGACAGCTCAAAGCCGTATGCCATGTAGTGTGCATTCCACTTACCCTCAATCACAGACATTTGCAACTTCAGTGATGTCAAGCAATAGCTCATTGGAGGCCAGGGTGGTGGTCCATTGTGTTTTCTGATGAAAGCTGGTTGTGCTAGTGATGGTCATGTGTTAGTTAGGTGGTGGACAGTTAAGTGCCTGCAATCAACTTGTCAGCATGCTGCTGGCCCCGGTGGCCGAGCGGTTCTAAGCGCTTCAGTCTGGAACCGGGCGACTGCTACGGTCGCAGGTTCGAATCCTGCCTCGGGCATGGATGTGTGTGATGTCCTTAGGTTAGTTAGGTTTAAGTAGTTCTAAGTTCTAGGGGACTGCTGACCTCAGATGTTAAGTCCCATAGTGCTCAGAGCCATTTGAACCATTTTTTTTTTTTGTCAGCATGCTAGACACACTGGGCCTACACCTGGAATTATGGTCTGGGGTGCAATTTTATATGGCAACAGGAGCATTCTCGTTGCTACCCAATGCGCCCTGACTACAAATTTGTACGTCAGTCTGGTGATTCGACCTGTTGTGCTGCCATTCATGAACAGCATTCCAGGGGGTGTTTTCCAACAGGATAATGCTCACCCATGTACCGCTGTTGAAACCCAACATGGTCTACAGTTTGTTGAAATGTTGCCTCGGCCTGCTCTTTCACCAGATTTGTTGTCTATATTATTGACCAAGCAAATGCAACAGGCATGAAACTCCATCCCACAAATACACATCTGGCACCTGTACAACAGAATGCATGCACATTTGCATGCTTGCATTCAACATTCTGGTGGTTATACTGGTTATTAGTGTACCAGCATTTCCATTTGCAATGGCATGCTTACATAAACCTGTGATGTTGCAGTGTTAATCGCTTACACTGTGACGTTCGCCTGCTTTATTTATTTGTTGATAGTCCTCGGTTTTGACGTACTGCATTTTTATACTGGCTGAAAAATGTGGGGTGGAAGTTCAACACTGACTACTATAAAAGATATAGCCGACAGTTGCACAGCTACGCTTCACAGTGCTTTACTCTCACTGTTCACAACTCCCCAAATATTACACTGATATATGGCCAGTTAACTATTGGTAAATTTAGAAAGCCTCTTTAATAGCTTGCAGGCAAACACCAGCATACTGCTACAATAGTTTGCTGTTGAACAGTAAAAACCTAACCACACAGTTCACAGTTTTTTGAGACTAATACGGTATGTGTGACACTGTTTCTCAAATAAATTGGACACCGTCATTTGTTTTAACACATGGCCACTGCGTTATTGTTACTCTGACTGATACCAATTTCCTGTCTGAAAATCGGCCATGGACTGACTGTCTCGGGATGAAAAATCGCGCCTTTATATATCCACACAATAATAGGCACTGAAACTATACATTGTTTGATGTTTAAGTTACAGAAATTACAATTAAAAATAACTCATTCAATTAACTGAATATATCAAAAATTTCCTCCTCTTTAACAGTTCCTTCTATCACAAAGGTTGGGCCTAATTATTTGTTTAAATAATGAAATTAAGAGATACAGTTGTGCAAACAGTGCTTTTGACAAATCTGGTAATTATTTTGGAATTAAATAAGGGTTGGCTTTGTTAACATGTTTTGAATAGAACCAAATAAATATTTTAAGAATGCTAGCAGTTCTTCTTCCAAATGTTTATAATTAGTACAGAACTTATATTTGTTTATAAGTCAACAACAGAATTTAAGTCTCAAAACAATTACTGATTTCACCCCATAATAAAAGATATTAACTAGGAATAGTCAAAATAAATTAGGAAATTGATTACATACTCAAAACTAAGCACAAATTTAGATCTATTGATATATTTCTTAAGACTGAGGGCCAACCTTTCTCTTTTATGAAAATGAAGATTATATTCTTATATGTTAATGGTAATTAGTCAAAAACGAATTTAAGGGGCAGATGGTTAAACAAGAGGGGAAGTAGAGACATCCCAGCTTGCCCTGTCACAACATATGATACGTAGATAAAAGTATTCCCAAATTTCATTAGCCTACGTTAATTATTTTTTGACACTGCAATTTTTTTCTACCAGTGTATTTCATGGCCAGTAAGGTGCTTAGACAGTACGCCTTTAGACTGTTGCCTGTGGAGATGATTAAAAGGCACAGTCTATACAGAAAAGCAAACAGAAGAGATGAATTAATGGTCTGACTAATGAATAGTGCTGCCCTCGTTCAAAATGACAAGATGAGCCCAGAAGACCCACAAGTGGTGTTAAGAGAATATAAAAAGACATTGATATTGTAGATGAAATTCATGAAGTTCAGCCTTGAATTCAATTGTTTTCCTTTGCTTAATACCTAATGTGAGGATTTGTTTCTGTTTCAGTCGGTGATCTTTATTTAAACAGGATGATCATAATACTTTTTATATAGTTCCCTAAGGCTGCCATGAAGTCTTGAGTCTTGAAACAAAAATACTTTCCAGTTCTGCAACCAGATGAATGTATTAGATTATGTGTTTACATTCCTGGAGAAGAACAGGATGACATTATTATGAAAAGGATAGATTACTTTTTCACCATATAGCAGAGATGTTGAGTCGCAGATAGGCACAACAAAAAGACTGTTAACAGGCAAGCGTTTGGCCCAAAGACCTTCTTCTGAATTAGACAAAACAAACATATATATATTCCTATGCTGTCTAATTTGGAAGAAGGCCTTTTGGCTTTTTATTGTGCCTATCTGCCACTCAACATTTCTGCTACATGGTGAATAGCAGTCTATCCTTTTCATAATATTGTCATTATTCCATCCTGGATTTTCCATTGTTTAAATAACAAGACTAGTGCAAGAAAGTGGGATAATTATGCTGCATCATTTTGAAAATCTCATTTGATCTGGACACTGACAGGTTGTGCAGAAACTTTCTTTTGCCTTTTATGCTTTACTCATATATTCCATTGTGATGCAAAAGAATGCCACAAGCTGCAGCAGAAATCAATAAATTAAGTATTATAGCAACTAAACCTTCAAACAAGTGTAATTCATAAAATAATGTCCTGTAAAGAATGTAGACACCAGTTGAATAAAGGTGAGATCGTTTTTGTAGGCTTTTCATGACTGATCAACGTTATGTATGACCAAAGTAAGTATTTATATTTAAAAACAAAGATGATGTGACTTACCAGACGAAACCGCTGGCAGGTCGATAGACACACAAACAAACACAATCATACACACAAAATTCTAGCTTTCGCAACCAACGGTTGCTTCATCAGGAAAGAGGGAAAGAGAGGGAAAGACGAAAGGATGTAGGTTTTAAGGGAGAGGGTAAGGAGTCATTCCAATCCCGGGAGCGGAAAGTCTTTCTTCAGGGCTTTTCCGCTTCAAATGATTATAATCACAGCATTTTATGAATGACAAACTTCAAGATGCTGTCAGATCATGGTAAAGATAGCTAACAGCAAAGATGTGCTTTAAGACAATGCAGGGGGATTGTCCACCATTGCGAAAAGTGCCTTAATGTCACAGGAATTTATGTTCATGAATAGCTGAAGGTTGTAATTTGATATTTATATTGTAAGGAATTGTTAAATATGGTAATATTTCTTCTATAACCAGATGGAAATTACTGCCCAAATTGCCCTCGCATTTTCAAGCTCACAGAGCACAGGCAGACTTCCAGAAAACTTGATCACCATACTTCCAATGATAGGCTGCCTACTTCAGTTAGTGACTAATAATACATAGTTATACATGTAATCCAGTGGTAACAAGAGAAATAAGAAGAGTGATTATCCATAAGAGGTGACCCAGTTCATCTAGATGTCAGACAGATTGGAGTAAACCAGACAGGCTTGCTCTTGCTCTGGAGGAGGCACCATTTAACAAATGAAAGAACACAATCCTATCTATCAAAGGCATTCTTGCAAATTACAGAATCAAGAAGGCGCCTTACTTCACTCGAGTCCATCGTTGTTGGAAACGATGAAGTCAAAAAGATAAGCAACAAGTAAAACTAAGTGAAAGTGATTATTGTAGAGACATTTGCCACTGATTGTTTGATGAACTAAGAGACATAAAAAAAGTCACCTTTAAAAAGAAATAACATGCAGTAAATACTGTGAATATTACGTGGTTATGAGAACAAAGGCAGCATGTTTTTCTTCCTGTATAGCTGAATGAGTTTCTGTGGAGCATTGCCCATCTGAGCTGTAACTGACTCATGCTAGGATGATACATAACAACTGCATGGTAAAAAAAAAGGAAGTAAAAGTTAGTATATAATGTACTGACACCATGTAGGCCATTAGCAAAGGAACATTAGATCTGATGTGCAAGTTTGGGTTGAGGAATGTTCCATGGCTCTTTATTTACCTGATGTAATTTAGGGAAAAATGGACAAAACCTAGGTTAGAGTGTTTTGACATAGATTGGTGCTGCACTTTAATGGAGTACTAATTCAGAAATGACTACAATAGCCTGCTGTGTTGTTACATACAAGCCACAGTTGGAAAGGAACACAACCAGAAACTCATGAATAAGTGCAAAATGATGAAGCAGACTGTTCATAAAATCATGCTTTAGGAAATAAATCATGTTTTAGAAAGAACACTGGAAGTTTTTGGTTTGAAAGATTTATGGTTACACTGATGTTCTGTGCATCATTGCATCCCTTCAAATGAAGACTTTACAATAGACATTGTGAGTAGAGTGTCTGTTTCCAGAGACTCAAATCCACAATTGTGTTTTTTTAATTTTAATTTTTTTACTTCTTTTTCTTTTTTTATTCTTCAGTGTGGGAAAGAGGAGGAAACTGAACCAAGGTAGATGAGAACTGTAGGGTGGGAAAAAAAGTTTTTCCCCCCCCTCCATAGTCTCTTCATGCAGGTATCTGATTTTCATCTTGCGGTGAAATGATCCACTGTCATGCTGGAACAGGATCCTGTCGATGCATATTTGATTTTCTGTGCTCGAAGATTGTGAACAGGCAAATGCCAGATAACCAGCCTAAAGATTTTATCTTGCCTCAATTCTCAGCAGTGGGGGTGTTGTCACTTGCCACAGAGAATATGCACTCTGTTTTTTTACTTGTGCTTTGTGTTCCAACTGGATAAGCCTTTACTAGGAAGAAACAAACATCTGACTGGGGCCTCATGTTGGAATATTGGTACAGCCAAGTTTCATCATCAATTTCAATATTAAATACTACATTTGACAAGCCAGAATCAATATTTATAGCATTTTCTGGCAGAGGTTTTTTTTGTCAGTGGCATTGATCCGACTACTGAACGTCTTTTTAATCCCAAAGATTCTCATTCATAATCTTACAAACAAGGCCCAATCTAATCCCAGGAATGCACTCAACTTGTTGGTGGATGTAGTGTGGATCCAAATCTGTTGCCATCTGGAATCAAAGCTCGGTTTCTTCTTCAGCATCTGTTAATAACCAATGGAACTGGATTTTGTGTTAAAGAGCATTTATCTCATGTCTGAAATAATTTCACCAGCAGCAAATTATTTTTTCATAATGTGAAGAGGTCATTACAAAGATTCTAGATACTGATTCACATTCATTTCTACCTTAAATTAGAAAAAAAAGGTGCCAATGTCCTCCTATTTTAACTTAATTGCTGTCACATCATAACTGACTTGTGCAGGGAAGTAAATCAAGGACTGATGGCCTACCCAGTAAGCTGGAACTTATGCCTTATGCTAATAGTAGATGCCACTATGATCACTTTTCTTGGAAATGAAACAATCATCAGCAACACAGGAAGCTGCAAAACTGTCAGAATGACCCTCGTATCAGAAAATATCTGTGGAAAACTGAGATAACCGAAATTAAGTGGTGGATACCTTCAGATACAAAACATCACTGTAATCAGGTACTGAGCTCAGATTTATTGTCATGATTGGTAATTATAGGGATCTCTCTGTTTGTTGTGAAGTGATATAGAACTTGTGGATGCAGTGGGTGAAAAGGTGTGTTCAACATTCTGGGTTTGAACAAAATAGTATGAATATACAGTTAATATGGCAGATAGCCATGAATGGCATCCAGAACAGCCTATAAACTACTGGGAATGATGTGCACAAATTTTGAATTGTGACTAGTTAGATTCTGTATCACTCCTCACAATGAAACTTTTTCCATTCTTATATCCTTTTAAAGGAACGATTCCAGAATTTGCCTTAAGCGGTTTAGGGTAAACATGAAAAATGGAAAGCTGAATTATGGATGGGGACTTGAACTGCTGCCCATTCTCGTGTGGGTCCCGAATCTCACTTTGCGCTACCTCACTGCCTATGTTCTTGTGAAGTGCTGCAGTACATTGCTTCATCACGAAGAAAGATACCAAATAATGGAATTTTACTTACTGTGCCTATTCAGTATAGCAGAAAGAATACATGATTCAATTTGTATGAGGTTACAGGTCACGAAATTTAGTACACGGAGCTCTGCTACCTTTGGCAACAACAGTGACTCTCGTTCAGCTGCAAGCTGAGATGGATAGAGCTGGTATTACAGATAAAGGTACATCATTCTGTGCTTCTTCAGTACAATCCCAGTATTCATCAATCATAGTGTCTGGTGAATGGTAGAACAGTAAGCCTGTCTCATGACAACCGATGACCACATGTTTTCATTGGGTGAGAAATCTGGAGATAGTGCTGGGCAGGGCAACAGTTGAACAGCCTCTATATCAAGGTAGATCAGGACAGCAAGGGCAACATATTGTCATTTGTTACCTTGTTAAAAGATAACACCATGGAAACTTGAAAGGTAAGCATTAAAGAAGTATAAAAAGCTGTGTGTCATTCATTTTTCAAGAATGCGTACCTTCGGCTACAGAAGCCCATATTATAAAGTTTGCTGCTAAAAGATAAGGCTCAGCCTCTGGCCCTAACAAGTCACACGTATAATGACTACTGTTAAAACTACTGGGTGTGTGAACTAGAGGTGATCATGTAGTGCACCAAATGTCACCTCATAGCCCTATTGTCAGGCCAGGTGCTGAGCCCATATCACGATGACAAATGGAATTGGCTCCTCAGAGCCCTGGAACATGGATACACCTTTGTGTTATCATTTACAAAACCAGGAATTGTGTGAAACATCCAACTCTCTATCACAGCAATGGTCACCATGCTGACAGTCCATGGTGCTCCAGACATCAATACACTGTCTGTGTGGCTAGTTGTCTTGCTTCAGACTATCCCATTTTCTGACTGAAAATACATGATGTGGCTATACGGTGCTGCATGGCTGAGCAAATAAGAGTGGGTTCTTGGGTGCTAGATGTGGCATGCTGTTGAGATCTGACATGGTGCTGATTATAGCCTTCCTGAGCCCAATCCAAGTAGCAATGTTGTGGAATGACAACCAGCAGTCTCAATAAGCCAAAAGCCTGCCGCTGTCATATTCTGACACATGCAATAGATGTTTCTCCTTCCTACATGTGGCTTAACATGCTCTTCTCACAATCAATCCACATTCAAATATGATTTCTGTATGAGGAACTCACTATATAATCTTCCCTTGAACATATAAAGAATGTAGTTGGCATTACGTTTGTGGACATTGCATGATTAAGCTGAAATGCTTATCATTTCCATATCCAGTCACATACAAAGGGAGTCTGAAAAGTTTGCAATATTACCACCAGTTGCAGTGCTAGCACAACAAGGTTCCCACACATTAATAGTTTATTCTTTATGAGTAAACATGACACACATCAGTGCTCTGGGTCGAGAGCCATGGTGTGGACGTCTCTCTGTTGTTTCTGTGTAATGATTTGTGAACATGAAAAAAAAAAATCAAAACTTGAACAGTGATTAAATTCTTTGTAAAGACAGGTAAGAAAGCAAAGAAAATTCATGCCGATTTTCAGAACATGCTGGGGATCTCTGCTCCTTCATATTTAACTGTTGGCAATGGGGCAAATGAGTTTAAATTTGCTCCAGACAGCTTATGTGATGTTCCATGCTGTGTTCAACCAAGGCATGCCACTATCCCAGGAATTATTGCAAAAGTGAATAAAATGATCATGGAGTGTCGCTGACGAAAGTGCGTGAAATCGTTGAAGCTATAGGGATGTCATCTGAATGGTCACATCTCATTTTAATAGTGGAATAGGATATGAGAAAGTTATCTGCAAGATGAATGCAGCAACTCTTAATGCAGGATCAGAAACATATCAGAATGGAAATGTCTGAACAACGTTTGATCCTTTTTCAGAGCAAATGACAAAATTTTTTGTGCCAGTTTGTGACTGCAGATGAAACTTGCATCCACTAGTATACTCCAGAGTCAAAATAACTGTCAAAGCAGTGGAAATGTATTGATTAACCACCACCAAAGAAAGCAAAGCCCATATGTTTGGCTGGAAAGCTCATGGTGTCTGTTTTCTGGGATGCAAGCAGGATTCTGCTGAAAGATTATATACCCAGTGGTCAAACAATTATGGGGCAATACTGCACTAACCTTGTGGAGCAACTACAGCAAAAGATACTCAGGAAAAAAGAAACTGCTTTGACAAGGAAGAAAGTCATCTTTCATCAAGAAATTGTGTGCCCACACAAGTGATGTTATCATGACACAAAAAAACATGAACTAAGATATGAGTTGTTGCCACACTCACCTTATCCACCTGTTTCATCAGACTTCCATCTCTTCCCCAAACTGAAAGTTCTCCCTGATGGACATAGATTCTTATCAAATGAAGAACCAAAAGCCAAAGTTGACAGGTATTTTGCAGACATGGAGGAATCTAATTTTCAAGATGAGATCAAGGCTTGGATCATGACTAAACCAAGCACATTAATGTACAGGGAGCCTGTGTTGAAAAATAAAAACGTTTCACTGAGGTAAGGCATTTCTTCACATTCTGAGAACTTTTCAAACTACGCTTTGATATCTGTACAAGCCCCCTTCATGGTTTTGCAATTTTAATGGCCAGCCAGCATGTAAGTTCCTACGCTCATAGTAGCATTACTTTAATTGATTACACTGGCCTGCACAACAGAACATTCTGAAAACCATCATATCATTTTCCAGACCATTCTGGGATCTCCATTTTGTGCTTCTACTACTGTGTTCACCAAATGAAGTTTCCATTCACTTTGTATGCTATCATGACTATACAGACAGTAGCATAACATATTCTCAGAAGGTTTGTGACTGTTGTTGTGGATGCACCAAATAGGTAGATACTGACAACTTCCTCTCCTTGGAAATCTGCAACATCTGACTTGACAATAGACCAACAGAACGGCACAATGATTACAGCTGTACTGGTGGCTCAAACTCTTCCAGAGATGTGGCAGCATGAACTGAATACAGTGAAGAACATTACTGCTTCACATGTAATTCAGAAAACGAGTTGCGGAAATGAGCAACAGTGGTACAGAGCTTTTCATATTATTTTGTCCAGGCCTTGTATGTGGCACAATAGTTGAGATAGAGAAAATATTTTCGACAGTAGCATGATTCAGACCACCTGATCCATCTTGAAGTAGGGATTCCATAAATCATCTCAGATGAATGACAGAAGGATCCAAAACAGGCCTTAGCTTGTAAGTTGCACCATCCCTGCCTAACTGAACTAAAGTCCTGTCCCAAATACCATTGGTATCAATGGTAAAGAGGAAAGAAGACCATCCTGACAAGTTGATGCTGTAGGCTTGGAATGGCATCATGTATAATAACTGTGGACACATTCAAACCTAAGATAACAGTCAAAACTCAGGGATGTAGGATGACTCAAATTGCATTAACGAAAGACAAGGAAATCATAGAAAACTGTTTATTGTACTACTGTTAAACTATTACTGTACTACTCAGTGCTATTAGAACTAATGCCGGTTACGTTCATTTAAGAAAATTGCACTGCTTGATAAAAAAAGTGAAGCATGTACAAGGTGAAGAGAACACAAGATCACGGAGTGGGAAGGTACGTAATTTTATTGCAATAATTACAAAACTGAGGCTTTGCAGTAAGAACTCACTTATCACTATTGCGTTGCATCCCTCTCACTATTTGTACTGATCCAGTTGAAAAGGATATTATGAAGCCATAGTATGTTTTCCCGAGGCAGCCTCGTCCACAATGTTGCAACTGATCCTTGGTGTCCTGGATACTGACACTGGGATGGAGTTGTGCTTGCTAGCTCCACACATGTTCTATCAGGGACTGGTATGGGGATCTTGCCGGTAACAGGAGTACCTCAGCATCATGCAGACAGATCATAGACATGTGCTGTGTGTTGACAAGCATTTTTCTGTTGAAATATGACACCATGACACTGTCGCATGAGACAGAATACGTGACAATGCAGGAAGTCTGTTATGTACTGTTGTCCTGTTGGAATTCCTTCAGTCACTACCAGCCATGACCTGAAGGATGCCAAGAGTACTCATATGCTTCCTGGTCACTGTATCACTGCAAATGCTGCCAATTGTTTTGTTGTATTAATGGCACGCTACTTATGGGGTGGTAACCCCTTAGTGCAGCAGCTGCTGAAGTGCGCGTCAGTTACTACGGCGGCTGAGTTTAGGTTCGTTCTGATCATCTGACGTCACAAAACACAGTCAGCCAATGAACAGAGAACGATGTTGCCAGAGCTCGACTGCAGTGCAGAGCACGGACGAGTGTCTTCAGTTTTAGAAACGTTCTTTTGTGGCGGTGTTCGTAGCAACAAACACTTGGCTGTAGAAATGGCTTACGAAGTCACCGCCACACTTTTAATAGCGGGCCGACCGGTCCGCTGGAACAGTAAACAGAAAGATGAAACCCCAAACACTCTGATTAAATAAAAGTCGGTACTTATCTTTATTGATGAAGATACAGAAACACAATAGTGAACTTGGTGTCTACAGAAATCTGTCTAGTTCGAGTCGGAGCGGCTAGGTCAGCGTCGGCTGACTACAAACAACAACTCTGCTGCGATGAACACACAACTGACTAGCAAGTACACAATTCGGTGGCGAGTATACAACTGAGCGGCGAATACAGAACTGTCCTAGCGCTCGCGACTCCAGCGCTTAAGAAGCCAAAAGCCAGCGGTGGCGCGCGCAGACTTGCGGCGATTTGCTGTCTCGCTGGCGCTGCTTATAAAGGTTAGGTTAGGTTAGGAGCAATGTCTTGATAGCAGACTTTCTTTTATAGAAAGTTTGGAAAAAAGCATTCTTTACACCAGTTGCGTCATATTCTATTAATTAATTAAATCAAACAAGCAATAAACCTCCTAATTCCGCCAATAGCAAAGAAAGGTATTTGTATCATTCTCACGAACCGCTTTTTCGCAATGAATAACAGCGGTAATTGTTTATTTCCTATTGTACATCGACGAAACGTGAGTAATTCATAGTCATACCAACAGTGTTTGTCGGTATTTTGCTTGATGTCTTAAGAGCCCTCCAGGACGTCTGTTAAATGAGGAGCTGCGTTAGCGTAATGGTTAAGATGTTTGGCTGTTAAGCGGAAGATTCTGCGTCCAAACCTTGTACAGTGCTTAATATTTTCTTTATTTAAAAACTATATCGAAGTGTCTTACTTCATTTAGACCAGGCGCGTTTTTCTCTTTTGAAACATCTTCAGTGGGCAGTATTTTGTCTCCTCCATTGCCAAGTCACCTTTCATAGTTTTGTGCTGCGGTAACACAATATTCAACGTTTGTATCGGCTGATCAGTGTTTTAGCAGATAAATGCTGTTTGTGTGTGCCACACATAAAAATTATATTTGACATAGCTCAGAGCACTTCACTGATACACAGTATATTTAAGTCCTAATGTTTTTGTACGTCCACAGTTTTGTTTAATGTATTTTGTCTACTTCCTTTTGATTGATTGAAGTGCTTTAAAATAAAGCCAAACGCGCCCGGTGTAAATAAAACTTTTATTAGAGTCGCGAAAGACGGAATATTTCTGAATATTACATACGACACCTATCTGGTACTTAAATTAAATGAGATATTGTTATACAGTAAATTTTATATGAAATTTAGGTATCTTGTCCAACTAAAATCGACTATACGGAAAGTATACGCTATGGACTTTTACCTCTGTAAACTCTTCAAAATTTCGTGCAATGGTTTACTACATTTAATGCTGCACAATAACTGCGTTGAACATCGAAACACAATTAAGTCATTTATGGGAGAAGATATCAGTCAAGAAGATGTGTAAAAATCAAATTTTTGGGCCAAATAGTTTTTGTGAAATCGAATGATAACTGTGTCAAAGCAGTCGGAACACCATGTATCTGCACAGGCGAGCAGTGCAGTGATGACAAAATTGCGCACAGCGCGGAATGCGGGGGAGCACGTTTCTGTAGCAGTGAAAGGTTTAACGCGGCCGTGGTGGCTTTACTTCATAAACTGCGCGCTCCCCCCAAACGTAAGTTTGCGAACTATACTATACTATGGCGCTGCCTCTCTTGGCGCGTGCGTCGTTTGCAACTGGCAACGCAGCAATCTCCCGCGTCTGGGCGGGCATGCGCGAGCCGCCAGGATAAAAGAATTGAACTGTAGTCCCCAACCAATGCCGCAGGATAACATAGAATGTCCGAAGGAATCCTTATTTTTTCTTGGATGGCAGATACAGGTTTGAAAGAATTATGAAGTGCTTGTTGCACAACACGGAGATTCTCACTTGTGGTGCTCACATGCGCTCCATGAACCTAGATGAGTATGGCTGCCATCACATTCCCGTGCAGTCCACTATTTGGAAACTGTCGAATTCAAAACTACCACAGATACAGTTATTGCATGATTCGACCAGCTGGCCAAGTGGAGAACCACAATGAGTGCCTTGTCAAACTTTATCATGTACTGATAATGCTGCCTCATATGACTCCGCAGCATCTCTGTGCCATTCACAGATATCACTCAACATCTGACGCTGTTCACGCCCCTTACATTTCCTACCGGGCGTTGTAACAACACTAAAGACAAAGGACGCTAATATTTTCTGTACATGTATGCAGCTGCAGTGATATCTGGCCATGTCTTGTGACTTCTTCACTATTTCTGTCAGGCAGTCTAGAAAGAAAAGTGCTAAACTGAAAAATGCTGATGCTTTCCCAGTTATACTAACACAGTCACCTACATCTGTAAATACTGAATCCTATTTAGAGTTGCTGATTTAAAAGGAACACTGATACTTGCCACGTAGCTTACAGAACTTTTGAATCCTTCAGTCTAGATACACAGATTATTTATTAGAAAGAGTGGCTAGGCATTCTTTTAGTTTTCTTTAGAATTAGTACGGATCTCCAAATTTTTGCTTAATGTTAGATGGGAGTTTGTTGAATATGTTCACATCAAAGTACATAATTCCACACTGAAACCTACACAAGAAGACAACATTGAAAATATTTTTGTGCCATACTATTATTCTGTACATCACAGTTGATTACTATTGTCATCAACAAAAACTGTTGAGTAAATAAATAAAAATAAAAGAAGTATTGGGAAGAGGATAAAAGATTTTCAAGATAATTACAAACAGTTTTTGCAAAAGGTATGGTTATTTACTAAACACAGTAGTCTCAGTGCTCACCTCTGTTTTATAAACACATTCCACAGTTCCATAAGATCATAAGACAAAAGGTACAGAAAAATACTCAGCAAGTGCAGTGATCAAAGCACTGAAATTGTAATGGAGAAAAGGATCTTTTAAATCGTGGTATGACTGTTACAATCTAGGAACTCCGGAGTTTTGCTGCATATCTTAATTTCTGGGATAACTTTTCAACAGTCCGTGATTGAGTAATTCATCTTTCCTTATCTAGTATGCTCTGTCTCTAATAATGTTGTTGTCGATGACACTTCAGCTCACTCTTTACTCCTTTTTGTGACAAACGTAGTGGGGGGGATCTTACATTAGGAGAAGTCAGATGAAAACTGAACACCTGCCACAATGGGACCATGAAATGGTTCCAATGAAAGGTAATCACTACTCGCATTAAGACATTTATCCAATTGGGAGATGAGATGATCGATTTCTGTTTCGTAGAAGGAGGTCAACTGCTGACGGATCCACAGTCACATCCACTCTTGCACCTTCTCGTCCGACTCAAACCGTTGTCCACACATCTTTCTTCAGGTCGCGAAAGACGTGAAAACCACACAGTGAAAGACCCATGCTGTACAGAGGATGCTGCAGTGTTTTCCAACCAAATCGCTAAAGCGTAGCCTTCGTCCCATTGGCGATGTGGAGAAAGTCTTTATTGTGCAACATGATGATTCAGTATAACAACGTTACAGAGTATTTGACTTTATGGCGTGTCGCAGTTTCTGCAAAGGATCTTCATTGTGCTGTGAATTAATTGTGGTTCTACACTCGAGGAACTCGAACAGACGCCCCTGCAGTCGAAGGAGGAGGCCATCGTGATCTTACCATAACTTTTGTGAATAGCTTTGGACTTTTTTGGGGTAGGTGACTTGGGATGTTCCCACTGTTGGCTTCGCTGCTTGTTCTTGGGCTCGAAACGGTAGCACCACATAAGATCATGAACACCACCTCCTTCGACTGCAGGGGTCCACAGCTTGTCGAGTTCCTCAAGCGTGGAACCTCAATCAATATGCAATAGTATGAAGACCTTTTGCAGAAGCTGCGATACGCTATAAAGTCAAAACCCCCAGGAAGCTATCGAACAGAGTCACCATGTTGAACAATAACGCGCATCCTCATATTGCCAATCGGACAAAGGCTACGCTTCAGCGATTTTCTTGGGGAATACTGCAACATCATCCATACAGCACGGATCGTTCACCACGTGATTTTCACTTCTTTAGCGACCTGCAGAAAGACACGCATGGACGTCGGCTTCAGGCGGATGAGGAAGTGCAAAAGTGGGTGACTTGTGGATCCGTCTGCGCTCGATCGCATTCCACGAAACAGAAATTGATTGTCTCGTACCCACGTGGGATAAACGTCATGATGCGTGTGGTTCCATTGTGGCAGGCGTTCGGTTTTCATTTGACTGCCACTCTACTGGGGAGGGAAATTGACTCTGGCTTAAGTAGTTAGTTACTTCCAAGCATTACACATAATTTAACATCTTCCAGTAATCGACATGGAACAAGTTAATTTACAGGCTACAGAAATAAGTATCTTAACCGCAAACAAACAAAAAAAATACATACGTAACTTGACTTTCTCAAGGTGATAATTAGTAGTGCAGGCAAGTTAGACTGATGTTGACCGATAAATATACATAAGCTGGAAATACTTTTAATCGACGTTCGGTATCGCGAATAAGAGTTAAATGAGTTTGTGACGGTTTCTCACTTGAGCTAAACTTTTGATGACCGAGAAATCACAGAATTGTTGCACTTCTTTCAGTTTTTATCCATAACTCGAAAACGATACATCCTACAGAAAATTCCCAAGACACCAGAATGAAACAACATAAAATTTCGCGTGAAACCACCTACTTAAAAGCTAAAACTGGTTCAGCCGTTTAGCCACAATCGATCGTCAAAGATCTGAAATTTTCACCAAAGTGAGTTTTACTCATGTTCCAACTATTAACTCAGAAACGGATACTCCGAATGAAAAGTGTCATGCATGAAAGTCGTAGACCATCAAATGCTTCGTAAAAAAAGCTTCTCTCCAGGATGTATCGTTTTCGAGTTATAAGAGAAAAACTGAAAAGAGTGCAAACATTTCACGGTTTTTCGGTGCTCAAAATATTAGCATAAGCAGAAACTGTTGCAAAATCATTTAACTGTTATTTGGAATTATTTCCAACTTGCGCATATTTGTTGGCCAGTCTGGCCTTTTTCGGGCTACTTTTCCTGGGCTATAACTAAACTTTAGGGGAATGTTCTGTCATTCGCTTGAGATGAGGTCGGGGAACTGTGAAAGGTCCTAAAACTGGAATGACCACATAAAACTCATTGTATGGTAAGTAGTTGCCAGCCTGAGATTCAGTGGAAAAATCGTAAGGAAATGTGACTCGTCCAAAAAAGTCGCACTACTGACTCAACGGCCTGGGTCCCTTAGCAGCTAGGTTCACTAAAGGAGATAGTGCAAATCCAAAGATGAGCTTCTCGTTTCGTCACAGATTCGTGAAGTGAGAGCAAGAGCAAGAGCGTGACGGAAATGCTCATCAGACGCCAATGGTAACAGCTAACCGAGGGGCGTTGAGCAACAGAAAGAAGATAACGGCTAAAATTCTGAGAGAGCACAAACCAAGAAGGGTCAGGCAACGTCTTATTTCCTCCCGCACACGTCTCGCGAACTGATCACGACGGGAGACTCGGAGAAGTCGCGAATATAACAAGAAAAGGAGATGGAGTTGGGGGGGGGGGGGGAGATTGTTGTACCAGAAGTAGCCTGCGCCACTCGTAGTATGGTGGCTTTCGTTATGTGTATCTAGACGTAGAAACAAATTACGATAAACACAGGGGCGATTCTAGAAGTCGGTCAAGGGGGGGGGGGGGGGGGGGAATGGAATATGGCTTCACAAAAGGAGAGTTGGGGTCCTCTACCGACAAACTGGTAAAATTTGGTGTAGCTTAAAGTAGTTTTTGGTAACAGTTTTGGAGTTCAAGAGTAAAAAATGTGGATTAATAAATAATGAGACGCCTATATTAAGTTTAAATGATATTTATTGGTTTGGGTAGTAAGCCATTTGCCGCTCTTACTATTTTGTTAAAATGTGTTTGGAATACATTGCAATCTATATTGCTACATAATTATAAAAAAAAGATTGAATCTGTTGGAGTAATATATTCGCTGATTTCTGAAGTTATTTAGAAACCTTCCAGCACCCGATTGAACGTATGCCTGTGAGAGTGGAAGCTGTCAGCAAGGCTAATGATGGGCCAATACCATACTGAATTCCAGCATTACCGATAGAGAGCGCCACGAACTTGTAAGTCATTGTCAGCCAGGTGTCCGGATACTTTTTATCACATAGTGTGTCTGCAGGAACGTTTAGCGCACATTGTTGTACATGCACAAGTCAATGTCTGTCTTTGTTGGATTCGTTTGCATTTGCTACCTCACTGTGGACGGTGTATGATCAAATAGTGTCAGCTGCTCAATAAGAATAGTGGAAAAACTGAATTTACGTAAAAATGCGTCGAAGTCCATGTCTGGAGCTCGATCGCGTATAAAAATCATTCGTTTCTTGTTCTTCTTAACTGTCTGCTATTACATCACGGCACTTTGAAATCTGTTACTATACATCGATAAGGAGTGCTAAGCTCATCGACATGGTCGCATCTCGAGAAACCTCGTGCACTTGGACGGGTTAGGACTCGGAAAGCTCTATTCAATCATGAGACGTGGAGTGTAGCGGTCTTCTTCATCTGATCGGTTGCAGATTAATTCTGTAACAGTGCTGCAGGGCAGGTTGGTCAATGACAGTGTGAGGATGGTCTTTCAGTTTCTAATTTTACACTAAGACAGCATGAATGCTCTCTGACTCCCATACACAAAGAGATGGATCGTAAATTAAGCACTATGCACGAGGTGTTAGAAATATGTAGAGCACTGTCTGGTATACTTTGCTGATTTACGTGTTCGAGAATTAACACTGAATGGACGTACTGAGCAGTCATCTATCCATGTCCGCAATGATACTCGCAAAGTAGAGGAGTGGTTTAGCTGTGACACTGAAACCGGGGGAGGCATGCTGCCACATCATTGGCCGGTGTTGGAGTTACTGTGAAATTGTAAAATTCTTCGCGCTATCGACGGTGTTGCTTATTATTACAGTACATCGGCGGTGTCTTTTCCATATCATCCGTGCATTGGTGCGCTGTTGGTTACCACATAATGATTGACTGACAACGCTTGTTTGAGTGATCGCGTACATGAGTGAAATATAAGGAATCGGTCGAAAGGGAACGCAGAGTGATCAGCTATTCCGTCAGTGTGAGAGACGAGTCTAAATGTAGAGCTCGTGAATCATCTTCGGACAGTAGTTTGGAAACCTATGCCAATGCTGTAAAACTCTTCCACTTTGGTTATTTTGTAACTGTCTTTCATTTAAAACCAACCGATGTGTGGCACTACGCTACCCGCTGTTAGAATATGATTTACAGCATGCAACATCTAGTTTCCTGCGAAAGGCCGTGGATCAGAACTTCTTTATGTCACTTAGAACGTGACCCAGGCCTCGAAGTCGTGGCAGAAAAACGAAATGTTTCGCATTGTACAAAGGCATATTAGAAAACAATGTTTGAAATAACTAAACAAGTGCAGAGGGAGCGTCTCATGTGATTTAGTATGCTCTGTGGGACACGATCATTCGCTTCGAGTACAAGTGATCAAACTTTAAAGTGGCCTGTGCGGTGTCTGTATATTTAATAGGATCGTGTCATACAGGCAGCAGCAGTAGCAGCAGCAGTTTGATGTGTAAATTGGGTGAGGGACGGTGTATACAGTTATGAATGCTTGGATGACTGCTCGCTACGCTATTCTGGAAAGTATTGGGAAATCTCTTACTCCGCACTGGAGGCCCACCGCAGCTTTGTGTCATTGCACCCGCATGGACGCCTAGGTGACTTCTAATTAGTATGAGCTTTTATAGTTCGTAATTTTTCTCTGTTGGGGGGTACACAATAACCATGATAGCATGTTGGGCTGATTGATTTGAATGGACGCGGATCTGTAGTATTTTTACCTAGTTGGGGGTGTACCACATTGCGCGCATTTCCGTCAAATGGTCAAAACACGGTCCTGTTCCAGGTCGTTCCGTTTCTACACGGGTTGCGGAATGTGTGGGACCTTAGCTGGCTTGTAAATTATAGGGATGATTTGGCATCTGTTACATCAGTGACATCGGTATTCGAGAATGGAAATATCAGTTTCCCTTGTTTGTTTCTAGTTAGTCAATGGTTTCGCATGCTGCATCTCGGTAAAGTTTTGAGTTTGTAGAGAACTAATTTCCATTCTATATCTTGGGAATTATGTTACACTAGCGATCGGTAGGATGCTGTCTAGTGCTTGATATCGAGAAGTACCGCGAAAATGGTATAATGGTTCAAATGGCTCTGAGCACTATGGGACTTAACTTCTGAGGTCATCAGTCCCCTAGAACTTAGAACTACTTAAACCTAACTAACCTAAGGACATCACACACATCCATGCCCGAGGCAGGATTCGAACCTGCGACCGTAGCGGTCGCGCGGTTCCAGACTGTAGCGCCTAGAACTGCAAGGCCACCACGGCCGGTAAATGGTATAATATTATGGCGTAAATACATGTGTTCTTGTAATCCCCGAGTCTGGAGATGTGCGTAGAAAAGCGAGCAAGCAAGGAAGCAGGAACATTAACGAGTTTGTACCGAGGGGAAACGATCTCGAATGTGTAGAACAGTTCTGAGGTGCTGTGGGCACCTGTCGGGCGTAGATGCCTTAGTGTTGAGAGGAGTATACATACGGTGCTGTCCGTCTTCGGGGTATATGTACAAATGATGTAAAAGGGATGATTTTGTATGGAAGAGGATATGAATTGTATGTTTACTACATCGACACAGTAGGCGATGATATATTCCCTGGTTGGAGATCGGTTTCGCAGACTAATATTCAAGCTCGAGTCCTTGGTGGGATAAGAGCGTAAATGAGTAAGAAAGAGTCTTCCCGTATTTGACGGTATGTATGGCACTTTGGGAGGTTTAGTTGTCGGTGCAATATGGTGATCAGTGTAAAATAGTTTACTACCGCTGAATGTCGCGTCTGTAGAAAGAAAGAAAAGGCTGACTGTGCTTCCCTAGGACTGGGAGCATCGTGACATATAGCCGGTGTGAGTGTAGGCATACCATAATTTTTTCAGGTGCTGTACAGATATAAAATATAACTGCACTGTTTGTGTAAATGTGCATATATCGTATTGTAAAGTTAGTGTGGCTTACATTGTGTAAAATATGTATATATTGCATTGTAAAGTTATTATTGTTTATGTTATGGCATGACTAGAGGGGATGACTGTGTGTCCTGTCGTGAGGGACGTATAGATTGAGCAAATCGATAATGGCGAGGGTATGAAAGAGATTTTTTATGCATTGGTAAATATGTTCCTGGCTTCCATTATTCTTGTGAGTCTCATATGTATTTGATAATCTGCAGACAACTTTGTGGGTTTAACTGTCAATGCAATTTAGTGATCTGTGCAAAATAATTTTACCTCTGAAAGCCCAAGAAAGAAAAGGTGGATGGTGCTTCGATACCAGCGGCATCAGTAATTCGGCAGATAAATTCGACAAGAGCCAATCAGAAAGCTTGATTGATTGATATCGTTTGTGCTGGGATATAGGAGCCTCTACATTGCGGAGGGAACATTTGCGTATATTGAGAGCAGGAAGGGTATCATGTTAGGAACGCTGGGATGAGCGCATTCGATGTTATTTTCGTAAACAGGTTCTTTCAGGGCATGAATTTCCGTGCATACAAGCTGAGACATGTAGAAAGCGAGCGTTAACTATTTTTGGGACAATATAGAATTCCCAAGAGGTCGACTTGCCTCTTTTTTTTTTTTTTACAAAAACATGTGACATAAGAATAACATTGAGAAAGTTTTAGATGGTGAGTCGCCATGCGGACGTTCCACTGGGAGGCGAGGCATGAGCCACGCTGGGGCGGGTACGCATGGCTAACACGTCACGCATGGTCCATTGTAAACGCTAGGGGAAAACGGGCTGTGCTATTCCGTCATCGGTGGTAAAGACATGTGCTGCCCTGGGGTGTCTCGTGTGAGCACGCCTTGGAATTCTGTGACGTCAGTATAACTGTGACTGTATACACGAAAATAAAGGCAGGCAACTTTCGCCTGCATTCGGTGGCGGCTTGCATCTGTGATGGTGAGTGCGGTCCTGAACGGACGTCTGTGTGTGCTTTGACAGCTGACTGCCACGTCATTTGGCGGGGGCTGTGGCGCGTGTTGAATGCGTGTCTGTTGCATTATTTTGTGAGCAGGCCTGTAGGCTGTGCTATGCGCTATTTGGACAGTTTACGAGTTGATCTCGTGTCTGCATATCTGTGTACTGCATTATTTAGGAGCGGTTTACAGGTCTGTACTGAAATTATTTCGGAAAACTAGGACTTGTTTGCATGTCTGCAGACTGTGTATTGTGACCTCAGGCACATGAGGACTAGTCTTTTGCGTCAGTGTGGTAAATATACTCAATCCCTAAATAAAATGTTCCAAAATAAATAGAGTTCACTCTTTCCTTACTACCAAGCGCGGTGGCGCAGTGATTAGCTCACTGGACTCGCATTCAGGAGGACAACGGTTCAATTCTGTGTCCGACCAAACTGATTTAGGTTTTCCGTGATTTCCCTAAATCGCTCCAGGCAAGTGCCGGGATGGTTCCTTGAAAGAGCATGGCTGACTTCCTTCCCAATCCTTCCCTAATCGGATGAGACTGATGACTTCACTGTTTGGTCTCTTCCCCCCAAACAACCCAATCTTCCTTACTCTCCCCAGCAGCCCAGTGCAGCCTGAGTTATTTTCGCGCCATTTTCTCCCTAGAGACCACCATCTGGGATTAGGTCACAGGAGGGATGACAGTACCCTCTGGTGGCAGTAATGTGTACTAGGTCAGTTATAGTCTAGATCTCGTGGTGGAGACATTGCTTGCAAAATAATTAAGACTTATGTGTAGCATAGGCAGAGTCGTTTTACCGCCATTTTGCCCCACCATCTTGGATGACGTTATACGCTGTGCACATTAGTACACGTTAGTGCACGTTAGCCCGAGAACATGGGCTGGTAAGGGTACGTAGCCGTCGGTTGACGATAGTAGTGGAGACTTTAACTATTTTCTTCCAAGTCCAGGTGCGTGTGGCATTCGCGAAAATATGTACTAGGCCTCGTGGTGATCACATTGTATGCCGCCATATTAAATAACGGTACTTGCATCATCAACTGACGTCACGGCAGCGCCCTCTGGTTCTGGTGCTGTGTACTAAGTCAGTTGGAGTCTGGAGCTCTTAGTGAACACACTGGGTGTCGCCATCTCGGATTACATCACAGATGAGAGTGCCCTCTGATGGTGGCGATGTGTACTAAGTCAGTTGGGCTCTGGACCCAGTGGCGAACACACCTGCATGAATTTGGTTAAATAAAGACTTATGTCCAAGTCCATTTCTCTCACGAATCCTTAGGAAGAGGTGGGGGTTGTGTGACTGAGGTTAGTACAAGTGTCCTTTCTATGGTGCTGTTTTGTTAGATTAGCAGCGAACCCCAAGTGAGCTTTGTTTACCACCAAAATTGAAACTGGGCGCCAATTCATAGGAGGAAGTGGCGATCGAGCGACTTAGATTAGTGGAGGTAGCCCAAGTGAGCTATCTTCCCGCGATTTTCTTTGCTTAGTAGAGATAACTGGGGTGTGGTGGTTTATCCTCTTGGAATTTGAACTTAGCGCCATTTTTCTGGGGGAAGGGGCGTGGCACATTCCCACCAAAATTCAAACTTCCCAAAAATCTGCCATGTTGAATGACGTCATCGTCGCCATCTTGGATGACGTCATCGCCGCCATCTTGGATAACGGTACTTTGGGGTGGTAGCACTGTTGTTCCAATACTGCGATTAATTAGATATTAACAATTTTCGGGATTTTCCCTTGACTTGTGCTGTGAAACCTTGCTTAATGCCAAATTTCATGATCCCAGGTGGCCGGCCATGGTGGTCGTGCGGTTCTAGGCGCTGCAGTCCGGAACCGCGGGACTGCTATGGTCGCAGGTTCGAATCCTGCCTCGGGCATGGACGTGTGTGATGTCCTTAGGTTAGTTAGGTTTAAGTAGTTTTACGTCTAGGGGACTGATGACCTCAGATGTTAAGTCCCATAGTCCTTAGAGCCATTTGAGCCAATTTGGTGACGAGCAAGCAGAGATCCCTATGGTGGCCACCTGCTGATTTTTGTGATACTGGCTTAGAACATGCGGTACCCATACACCCGACTTTTGAACGTTTCGCATTGCATACAAATGGCGCACGATGCTGGAAACATCACAGTTCCTCACACTTGTCAGTTCTAGAGTACACTGAGGTGGATTATTGTGGATTAATGCGTTTAAACGAATTTCATCAAACCCCGAGGATCTTCTTGAACATGGAGAGTGACTAGTGTCAAAACGATCTTCCTTAAAACGAGAAAACCATTTTGTTGCCTTGCTCTGTCCAATGGCATTATCTCCATACACGGCGCAAACGTTTCTGGTTGCCTCCGCTGCTGTTACAGCTCTACTGAACTCAAACAGAACAGAACATGTCGGAAATGTTGCGATGTCTCCGATTTGCACTCCATTTTCTAGCGTCCGCTGCTCCACTCACAATATTCAAATGACGATATGTAAACTGAAATAGCAACAGTCAATAAAATTCTTCTGGGTTTGAGGCCGCATTGTCAGATATGAAATTCCGACGTTTCAGCGACTATTGCAAGGCGCATTCCTCAGGGTGTATTGCTAACTGCTGAATGAGCAATAGTTTGGTTACGAATATACTATGGAGGAGTGCTGTCATTGGATATGAGGGTGAGGATGAAGGGTATTAGGTGTTCTTTTATTAGTCTTTGCATTACGTATTGTCATTAGTCGAAATAGGCGTTTTCCAGTCCACACCAGTCCACATCCACACCCGATTTCATAAACTCCGGCGGCATGAAACTTGTCCGTTGTATCTTTCGTCGAGCCCAGAAAAATCGGCTTAATACCTCCCCGGTGGTATGTAGATGACACTGAGCGTCCAATAAGCACTGGGTTATCTAAACACGAGACATTTATCCGTCTTAAACAATAGAACAAATCAGCGGTGGCGGAACACCAGGAACACTGCAGGATGAAGATCGAATTTCTAGAGGCTCGCGTACTGCCAGAATAGCCGTTTAGTTTGAGGAAGAAGACTAGAGAGGCTATAGAAATAGCCAAGCGACCCGACAACATGAACAGAGAAGACGACTACTGACTTCCAGCGACTTGACTGCCAGCAGTGACAGCTTTGCGGAAGGACAGCTCTCGCAAAGCAACAGGCGCGCGGTAGGCCACAGCGGTGGAGGGTACACAGAGTGCTGACGCGCCCTAGTTGATACTAGGCAGTTACTAAACAAGGCTATGCTGCAGTCGCCGCTCAATTTGCCATTCGCCGATTTCCACCAATGGCAAGCACTAAAGGAAACTCCAATGGAAAACGCGTATTTCCGCCAACGACAACACGTAATGCAAAGACCAATAAAAGAACACCTAATACCCTTCCTCCTCACCCTCATATCCAATGACAGCACTCCTCCATAGTATATTAGTAACCAAACTAGTGCTCATTCAGGAGTTAGCAATACACCCTGAGGAATGCGCCTTGCAATAGTCGCTGAAACGTCGGAATTTTATAGTTGACAACGCAGCCTTCAAACCTAGAATAATTTTACTGGCTGTGACAACGGCCGCGCAAGCCGAAGTTTACATCAAACAGCAACAGTTAACTACGAATAAAAAATGACAGTCAATAAATGAACACACAGCAACCGGAATACCAACATGCAAAGCAAAAACGGTACGCAGTTTTGCACCAATCTAGTTCAATAAAACTGGATGAGCTGCGCTTACTCAAAGTCTAAACCTAGTCCGTTACTTTGGTGCTGGTGAGTCTAGGCAGCTATGGCTGACAGTGTTTCGTACCTGAGGCTGCCCCTATGGGGACGGCAGCACAAAACTCCGCCGTCAGCAGCACCGCGACCAGCGACGCAGCGCAGACCAGCTTCAACGCAGCGACAGCCATTCCGGTGTGTAGAGTTGCTCATACCGGGCCGCGCGGAATGCCTCACCTATTTTATAGCGCCGCCGTCCCATTAACGGCGCGTCTAGATAACAGAGTCATTATAATCCGCTCAAGCGCGGTGGGACAGCCCCCAGCGTGGTCGCATGACGCTCCCCTGTACACTAGAGCGTCCAACTCGCGGTCGACGTGCTTAAATCCTCGTCTCGGGCTTCAACCTGCGGGAAGGATGGAAATTACGACACTGCTGTGACGGTCAACTACCACTGTAGGGGCTTTCCAGCGCATTTCTGTGTTCATCCGGTAAGTCGACGCCTGGTTCTGTCCAGGCGTGTGTCCAGGGATCGGTTTCTTAGAGGTGGTGGAGGTCCCAACCGAAGTTACTGTCTCCATCCCCCTCCCCCCTGCAACTCACATGTAACTTACAGCTTCCTATCACTTACCTTCAGCGTACAACTCAGTCTTACGATTTTGATAGTACCCTGACGGAAACAAAAATCACAACACCAAGAAGGAGTTATGAGACGTACACTACTGGCCATTAAAATTGCTACACCAAGAAGAAATGCAGATGATAAACGGGTATTCATTGGACAAATTTATTATACTAGAACTGACGTGTGATTACATTTTCACGCAATGTGGCTGTATAGGTCCTGAGTTATCGGTACCCAGAACAACCACCTCTGGCCGTAATAACGGCCTTGATACGCCTGGGCATTGAGTCAAACAGAGTTTGGATGGCGTCTACAGGTACAGCTGCCCATACAGCTTCACCACGATACCACAGTTCATTAAGAGTAGTGACTGACGTGTTGTGACGAGCTTGTTGCTCGGCCACCATTGACCAGACGTTTTCAATTGGTGAGAGATCTGGAGAACGTGCTGGCCAGGGCAGCAGTCGAACATTTTCTGTCTCCAGAAAGGCCCGTACAGGACCTACAACATTCGGTCGCGCATTATCCTACTAAAATGTAGGGTTTCGCAGGGATCGAATGAAGGGTAGAGCCACGGGTCGTAACACATCTGAAATGTAGCGTCCATTGTTCAAAGTGCCGCCAATGCGAACAAGAGGTGACCGAGACGTGTAAACAATGGCACCCCATACCATCACGCCGGGTGATACGCCAGTATGGCGATGACGAATACACGCTTCCAATGTGCGTTCACCGCGATGTCGCCAAACACGGATGCGGAAATCATGATGCTGTAAACATAACCTGGATTCATCCGAAAAAATGACGTTTTACCATTCGTGCACCCAGGTTCGTCATTGAGTACACCATCGCAAGCGCTCCTGTCTGTAATCCAGCGTCAAGGGTAACCGCAGCCATGGTCTCCGAGCTGATAGTCCATGCTGCTGCAAACGTCGTCGAACTGTTCGTGCAAATGGTTGTTGTCTTACAAACGTCCCCATCTGTTGACTCAGGGATCGAGACGTGGCTGCACGATCCGTTACACCCATGCGGATAAGAAGCCTGTTATCTCGACTGCTAGTGATATGAGGCCGTTGGGATCCAGCACGGCGTTCCGTATTACCCTTCTGAACCCACCGATTCCATATTCTGCTAACAGTCATTGGATCTCGACCATCGCGAGCAGCAATTTCGCGATACGATAAACCGAAATCGCATCAAAGTCGGAAACGTGATGGAAAGCATTTCTCCTCCTTACACGAGGCATCACAACAACGTTTCACCAGGCAACGCTGGTCAACTGCTGTTTGTGTATGAGAGAAATCGGTTGGAAACTTTCCACATGTTAGCACGTTGTAGGTGTTGCCACCGGCGCCAACCTTGTGTGAATGCTCTGAAAAGCTAATCATTTGCATATCACAGCATCTTCTTCCTGTCGGTTAAATTTAACGTCTGTAGCACGTCATCTTCGTGGTGTAGCAATTTTAATGGCCAGTAGCGTATACGAAAGTTGGTAGGCCTGTTTCTACACCTGAAGGGTGACTTCCATTCAAATTTCGCGCCAGTCGCATAAGATTGCCACGAGTAGCACCACTCAGAGTGCATAACAGGTTTACTTTAAATACACGCTTTAACGGTCGTGAGTGTTAATAACCTTTGAGATTGGACGTGGTGAGTTGCCGATAAGCGACAAAGACGCCACTATCAACACCGTACAGAGTTTGAAAGAGGTCGTGCAATGGGGCTGCGAGAAGTTGGACGTTACTTCTGTGATACTGCAGAAAGACTTGTCGGAATGTAGCCGCTGTACATGATTCCATCCACCAGTGGTCAAGAGAATGTGCAGTCGCAAGAAGACTGGGCTCGTAACAACCACATGGCAGTACCGAGAGGGAAGACCGTCCTGTTCGGCGCATGGCTCTGACGCATCTTACTGCATCTGCAGCAGCAGTCTGAGCAGCGGTTGGCACCGCGGGGGCAGAACGAACGGTTACAAACCGGTTACTTCGAGGACAGTTCGTGCATTTCACTGATCCCATATCACCGCCTTGCGGCTTCGATGGTGTCAAGCGAGAGCTCATTGGAGGGCAGGATGGAAGTCTGTCGTGTTCTCTGATGAAAGCTGGGTCTGCTCAGTGCCTGTGATGGCTGTGTGTTGACTAGGAAGAGGCCAGTCGAAGGCCTGCAACCAACCTGTCTGCATGCTAGACACACTGGGCCTACAGATAACAGGAGTACTCTCGTGTTTATTCCACGCACCCTGAATGCAAATTTGTGCATCAGTCTCGTGATTCGACCTGTCGTGCTGCTATTCATGAACAGCATTCCATGGGGTGTTTTCCAAGAGGAAAACACTCTCCCAAATGCCGCCGTTGTAACCCAACATGCTTCACAAAGTGTCGACATGTTGGCTTGGCCTGCTCAATCACCAGTTACGTCTGCAATCGAGCACATATGGTACATCATCGGACGACAACTCTAGCGTCATTCACAAACAGGATTAACCTTTACCACTACTGAATGACCAAGTGCAACGGGCATGGAACTCCATCCCACAAACTGACATCCGGCACCTGTACAACACAACGCATGTCCGTTTGCACGTTTCAGTTAGACCGGTTATTAACGTACTAGAATTTCACATTTGCAACGGCTTACCTCACGTTTACATTAACCTGTGATATTGCAGTGTTAATCACTTGTAACGTTACGTAAACAAACGTATTCCTATGTTAATTATTTTTTAGTATTGCGATTTTTGCCGTCAGTGTAATAACAACAAAACATAATATTCATCATTTGTGTGGCCATATCGTCTACAGTTGCTTTCTAATTATTGAAGGTGGTTTTGCAACCACAAGAAAATACGTATTTTTTTTCAGGAAACTCATTTCGTTTCATTGCTATAAAACATCATGAGTGATTTGTCATGCAAAATTTGGCATGCTGTTTGGATCGAATATGTAGATTTTACTTGTGGTATTTTAGGTCCGATTCTCGCTTACATCAGGAAACGCGATTTGCTTGCACCTTTTTAGAGGTATTCCCTTATTTGACACTGTTGTAGTCTGCCTAATCCCACGTTTCTTTCCTTTTGACTAGGCAGAAAACAACAGTGTCAAACGAGGGAATACCTCAAAATCATGCAAGCAGCGAGAATCGAATATAAAATACAATACGTAAAACTAACATCTTTTGTAACGAACTGCTTTTCGACCTAGAAAGCAATTCAAATTGTAAATATCTATCGTTAGAGGCCACAGATGACGCTTTATGTCAATGAAATGAAATGCGCGTAGGGACAAAAATACCCATTTTCTTCTAGTTGCAAAGAAGGATTTAAAACATGAGGGGGAGTCAAATAAAAGAAGTAAAGATTTTTAATGTTTTTATTATTTAACAAAAGTGGAAAAGAAGTGTATAATTTTTGTACATAGTCTCCCTGTCGTGCTACAGACTTACTCCAGTGAACAGGAAGTGCACGGATTCCTCTGAAAAAAAAATAAAATCTTTTCGTTGTGAGCACAGCCACTCGCCTTTCCTCCCATCGTCTCTTCCAGTAACCCAAACATGTGGTAATCACTCGTTGGAGGTCTGGTGAGCATGGCGAATGTGGCAAAGTATCAAAGTACGAGTCATGTAATTCACCGATTGCTGTAAGTGTTGCACAGGCAGTATGAAACCTAACATTGTCATGTTGCGAAATGACACCTGTACTCAGAAGTCCACGTCGCTTTGATCTTATTGCAGGTCGAAACTGATTTTATAACTATTGGAATATAACTCACTGGCGACGACGTGTAGTTTTCAAAGAGAAAGCCTCTTTCATCCCGAAAGTAAGCAAAACCTTCCCTGCAGATGGCTGCGTCATCCAGAACGTCTTGGGTTTTGGTAATGAGGAATGGCACCATCACTTGCTTGCTCTCTTTGTTTCAGTTTGGTGCTAGTGCATCCAGGTTTCGTCTCCTGTAACGATTCTCGCGAAGAAGCCATCGTCTTCTGCTCCAGAGCGACACAAATGTTCTTCACAGACATTAATGCATCGCTCTTTCAGTTCAGGAGTGAGCTGCTGTGACACCCATTTATGAGACACTTCGCGAAACTTCAGCACTTCATGAATGGTGCGATGTATGGACTTAGACTAGCGTTCAGATTCGTTCAGATTCGCGGCTAAGTGGCTTCAACTGCTGCAGTAGACTCGGGTGTCACAGTGCGGTGTACCTGTAGGAGGGCGATGATCGACTGTCACAGCGGTAGCGCCATATCCGAACTTCTTACTCCACTCACACATTTCGTGCAGTGATAGACGTGCATCAGCTTTTCTTCTTTTTGGTCATCAGTCTTCTGACTGGTATGATGCGGCCCGCCACGAATTCCTCTCCTGTGTCAACGACTTCTCTCAGAGTAGCATTTGCAACCTACGTCCTCTATTATTTACTGGATATATTCTAATCTCTGTCTTCCTCTACAGTTTTTGCCCTCTACAGTTCCCTCTAGCACCATGGAAGTGAAGTCATTTCATGATCTTTCATCCTGTCCCTTCTCCTTATCAGTGTTTTCCAATATTTCCATCCCTCCGATTCCGTGCAGAGTCTCCTCATTCCTTACCTTATCAGCCCACCTAATTTTCAACATTCGTCTGTAGCACCCCATCTCAAATGCTTCGATTCTCTTCTGTTCCGGTTTACCCACAGTCGATGTTTCACTACCATACAATGCTGTACTCCAGACATATGTTCTCAGAAATTTCTTTCTCAAATTAAGGCATATGTTTTATACTAGTAGACTTCTCTTGGCCAGGAATGCCCTTTTGCCATTCCTAGTCTGCTTTTGATGTCCTCCTTGCTCCGTCCGTCATCGGTTATTTTACTGCCTAGGCAGCTGAATTCTTTAACTTCATCTACTTCGTGACCATCAATCCTGATGTTAAGTTTCTCGCTGTTCTCATTTCTTTTGTCTTTCGTCGATTTACTATCAATCCATATTCTGTACTCATTAGATTGTTCATTCCATTCAGCAGATCATGTAATTTTTCTTCACTTTCACTCAGGATAGCAATTCATCAGCGAATCGGATCATTGATATTCTTTCGCCTTGAATTTTAATTCCACGCCTGAACCTTTCCTTTATTTCCATGATTACTTCTTCGATGTGCAGATTGAACAATAGGGAGGTAAGATCACATTCCTGTCTTACACCCTTTTTAATCCGAACACTTCGTTCTTGGTCGTCCACTCTTATTATTCCCTCTTGGCTCTTGTACATACTGTATATTACCCGTCTCTCCCTATAGCTTACTCCTATTTTTCTCAGAATTTCGAACATCTTGCACTATTTTACATTGTCGAATGCTTTTTCCAGGTAGACAAATCCTATGAATGTGTGTTGCTTTTTCTTTAGTCTTGCTTCCATTATCAACAGCAACGTCAGAGTTGACTCTCTCGTGCCTTAACCTTTTCTAAAGCCAAACTGATCGTCATCTAGCACAATTTCTTTTTCTTTCTTCTGTATATTATTCTTGCCAGAAACTTGGATGCGTGATCTGTTAAACTGATTGTGCGATAATTCTCGCACTTGTCAACTCTTGCAGTCTTCGGAACTGTGTGGATGATATTTTTCCGAAAGTCAGAGAGTATATCGCCAGACTCATGCATTCTACACACCAACGTGAATAGTCGTTTTGTTGCCATTTCCCCCAGTTATTTTAGAAATTCTGATGGAATGCTTCTCCCTTATTTGATCTTAAGCCCTCCAAAGCTGTTTTAAATTCTGATTCTAATACTGGATCCTCTATCTCTTCTAAATCGATTCCTGTTTCCTCTTCTACCACGTCATGCAAATCTTCCCCCTCATAGAGGCTTTCAGTGTATTCTTTCCACCTATACGCTCTCTCCTCTGTATTTAGCAGTGGAATTCCCGCTGCACTCTTAATGTTACCACTCTTGCTTTTAATGTCACCGAAAGTTGTTTTGACTTTCCTGTATGCTGAGTCTGCTCTTTCAACAGTTATTTCTTTTTCGATTTCTTCGCATTTTTCATGCAGCCATTTCGTCTTAGCTTCCCTGCACTTCCTATTTATTTCAGTCCGCAGCGACTTGTTTTTCAGTATTCCTGAGTTTCCTGGAACACCTTTGTACTTCCTCCTTTCTCGAATCAAATGAAGTATTTCTTCTGTTACCCATGGTTTCTTCAGAGTTACCTTCTTTGTACCTTTGTTTCTCTTTCCAGCTTCTGTAATGGTCCGTTTTAGAGATGTCCATTCTTCTTCAACTGTACTGCCTACTGAGCTATTCCTTATTTCTGTATCTATAGCCTTAGAGAACTTCAAGCGCTGCTCGTCATTCCTTAGTACTTCTGTATTCCACTTCTTTGCGTATTGATTCTTCCTGACTAACGTCTTAAACTTCAGCCTACTCTTCATCACTACTACACTGTGATCTGAGTCTGTATCTGCTCCTGGGTAAGCCTTACAATCCAGTATCTGATTTCGGAATCTCTGTCTGACCATGATGTAATCTAACTGAAATCTTCCCGTATCACCCGGCCTTTTCCGTGTAAACCACCTCCTCTTGTGATTTTTGAGCAGGGTATTCGCTATTACTAGCTGAAACTTGTTGCATAACTCAATTAGTCTTCCTTCTCTCTCATTTCTTGTCCCAAGCCCATATTCTCCTGTAATCATTTCTTCTACTTCTTCCCCTAAAACTGCATTCCAGTATCCCATGGCTATTAGATTTTCGTCTCCCTTTACGTACTGTATTCCCTTCTCAATATCCTCTTATACTTTCTCTACCTCTTCATCATCAGCTTGCGACTTCGGCATATATACCTGAACTATCGTTGTCGGTGTTGGTTTGCTGTCGATTCTGATACGAACAACCCTATCACTGAACTGTTCACAGTAACACTCTCTCTGCCCTACCTTCCTATTCATAACGAATCCTACGCCTGTTATACCATTTTCTGCTGCTGTTGATATTACCCTATACTTATCTGACCAGAAATCCTTGTTTTCTTTCCATTTCACTTCACTGACCCCTACTATATCTACATTGACCCTTTGCATTTCGCTTTTCAGATTTTCTAGTTTCCCAATCACGGTCAAGCTTCTGACATTCCACTCCCCGATTCGTAGAACGTTATCTTTTCATTGATTATTCAATCTTTTCCTCACGGTCACCTCCCCCCTTGGCAGTCTCCTCCTGGAGATCCGAAGGCGGACTATTGCAGAATCTTTTGACAATGGAGAGATCATCATGACACTTTTCAATTACAGGCCACATGTCCTGTGGATACACGTTACGTGTCTTTAACGCAGTGGTTTCCATTGCCTTCTGCATCCTCATGCCGTTGTTCCCTCCTGCTGATTCTTGCGCCTTTAGGGGCAGTTTCGCCACCCATAGGACAAAAGAGTGCTCTAAACCTCTGTCCGCTCCTCCGCCCTCTTTGACAAGGCCGTTGGCAGAACAAGGGTGACTTCTTATGCCGGAAGTCTTCGGCTGCCAATGCTGATTATTAAACAAAATTTAAGCAGTGGTGGGATTCGAACCTGGGACCGAGGACCACTACCCCTCCACCACGGGTACAGCGGCATCGCCACACTGGACCTTTATTCGGCGGTGGATTTCAGCAGGTTTCGTACCTTCACTGCTCACAAGACGAGTGACAGAATGCTGCTCTTTTTTGGTGCATGTCGCGAGAGCAGCAGTCATTTTGAACTGATATTTTGGCCACGTTTCTCTTGTCTTTAGTATGCTGTTATCTGTAGGACATTCCTTACGTCATTGATGACAATATTGCCAACTTACACAAAGGTGCGAAATATCGATCTTTGATTACACTTTTAAGGTTTTCGTTTGACTCCATCCTTGTTCCTTCAACAAAATATAATAATGTGGTTACAGCAGTGGTTAGTACGCAGTAGATATACAGGGCAGGTTCCGATCCAAATAACGACTTTATCTCAAGTTCACACTCGCTTCAGGTTACACCTGAGGCAAATGGCATTGTTGTCTGCAAGGCAGCCCCGTGGAATCTCCGTCTCCACCCTCCACCCCCTGGAGAATCCCCCATATCGGACAGTTGTGTGAGGAACATGATGTAACCTCATACCCCACCAACGGCTTTCGATTAATTGCTGTGGCTTCTAGGTCAGTTAATAATGTAAGACTAGTTAATCCCCACGCTTATCTTTAGGTCAATAGGAAGGAAGGACAACCTCCCACTTTTTGTCTCTAGACCAATAGAAATCAAGCTTACTCCGCCCCCCCTCTCCCTTTTTTATTTTAAAACCGACTGCTCGAGCATCATTATTCTTCCTCTGTACACTGCAGCGAAAGGATCACTGTGAAGCAGCAGAAGAGGCCAGCCATCGCCTCCGACCAGAATAAAAAGAAGAAAACTGTCACATTCGAAAGTAAGTATTTGTCCACAAATTTCTCTCATCATTATTATTATTATTCATTTATTGCTATGTTCTATGTTTTTATACTTATGTATATATCTTTCCAACAGCACAACAGGCCCTCGATGTGGCGCTAGCAGAAATGCTGGACGTTGGCACGCAGGTGTTCAACATTCTAATGTTTGCAGCACCACAACAGCAGCAGCTCACACCTGTCCATCCAGATTTAACGGATCTGCCGCTCGGGTATCCTGCACTGTTACAGCTGCAGCAGGACAACGGTCTAACTGATACACATCTGCCCCCAGACTTTCAGCTCCCACTATCGCCATCAGCAGCTCTGCTCGTCAGACCGCTGCCAAGGCATACCTGGCCTAGTAACGTGATATTATTCTCTTTAACATTTAATCTAAACACTAGTGGTAGTAAATGTTTAGGTTTATCCTCAGATAGTGAGTTCACTGTAGTGGTAATCATCGCAAATCCCCAGAATAGTGATGTGAAAGTAATGCATTCACACACTACGAATGGTGTGTATTACGTCAGAATTTTTCAGATGTATCTGCAATGTTCAACAGTCAAAGTCCCTCGTGTTAGTAGAATACCACACAATAAGAGCTGGCTGCTACCTGGAGCCCTATTCTGTATCGTTCATACCGATCGGTGTAGTAGGTTAGTCTCGGTAGCGACGTCATTTTCGGTTCCTTATCGAAATATCCTATTCAGTAAGCTTCTGAGACTTGTTACCGAACGGTCCTCCCACCGATTTTACGACAATTGTACCGAGAGGTTTTGGATTTCGGTCTGGCCCTGTCGATCGGTGTGCTGTGGTTTATGTATACCTATTATTTGTTATTTTAAACGTATTTATAAGTTTTAGCTTTGTATTTAGTGATTGTGTTACTAAAGAATCACCAGAGGACGCATCCAGTTGGAAAGTGAGTTCGTAATAGACTATTTTCCTTTGTTAGAAATATGGTTAGGTTAGGTTGTTACTGTGAATGATTGCATAAAAAAAAGAAGTTTTCAGTCAATATTCTCACAAAATACGTGTTATTTTTATGCAAATAAGAGTTAAAAATCATTAAATATCAAGACATCGGCTGTGCTTACGTATATTACATGAGTGTGAACTGGCTTTAATAGTGCCTTTGTGTTCTTTTTCTCACAAATGGGTTAGTTAGTAACTATCGAAACGTGTTTACAACTTTCAAGTAACAATGGAAAGCAATTATGTGAAGCATGATATTGGAAACCTTTCAAACTTTCACGCATTTATGACTTACGCAGCACCGTTTGGCAACGAAGTCAGCCTACGTTCCTCTACACAATACTACAAGAATTGAGCACTATATGCCTGTTGTTTGGCGTGGCCAAAAAGTGGTTAGCGCGCGGGAATGCGACACGAAAGATCACGGGTTCGCTCATGGGTGGATGCAAGCTTTTTTTTTTCCTCTTCGTATATGCAACACACTCTGAGACACTATTATTCGTGTAAGTTAAGATTTTTCTGCAATATTCGTCACATGTAAGAGCGCACTTCCTCAGTAATGATTTCGTGATTTCTGTGTGTTTAAAATACGAAATATGAAATTGCTGTGAGTGAAACAACCGACAGTGATCTTTATATTTTTTCCTCGTCAGAAATAATTCACCATTTTTTCCGAATATGTAGCGATTTCCGAGTATGCAGTTAGACAGGAATCTAAGAGCACAACTTAAATTACTGGGAATATAACTAGCAGCAGTCATCTTCATAATCTTGCTTGTCACAAGTATTTATCTGCGATCGAATCCTCAACCACAGTAGACAGAGATGAAACATCTCTGCCGTAATATTTTTAGAGTGTAGCACCATACACGAAACATTTTCATTCATGAGATGCATGTTATAAACTTCGACGAACTGCAGGAGCTCTCGAAAATGCGTTTTTTTTTTAAAATTTTGTTTTTAAGACCCAAATCGTTGACGCATCATATAGGGAAGTGGGCTACTTCATCATTTGAATCTCTAGGAGCGTGTTATAACCACATTCTGTTTATCTTCTTATTCTCTGAAACTCTCAGAATCAATTTTTCGGATGTTTTTATAGATGTATTAGTACAATGTGCTACTACATACTATTCCTAACTCGTTTTCCGAAACGTAAAATTCAAAACGCGATGTCAGTGTGAATGAGAATAAGATGACATAATGCGGCATTTACGACAATCTGCAGAATACAGTCAAATACGCTATCGTTATTATGCATGCATGAAAACATGCGGCCAGAGAAACTGTAAAAATTTTTATACATTTCAGTTGAGAATCATGGTAATGGATATACTGCGCCTGATACTGTTTAGGAGGAGGCAAGGGCGATGAAGGCGAGCACGTCAGCTCGATGGAATGCAGCGTCATGCGTTATGGCAACGTAAACGCAATTTTCGGTACTTGGAAGAATAGCGCGCCTGTGTCGTCTGCTAGCCACTTTGTGTTCGTGGCGCTGTGAGCGTAGCAGTGCGCATGCGCGGATCAGCGGCCGCTTGCTTTTGATTGGCTTGCGTGACACGAACTGACAACAGCGCTTCGGTTCTCTAGACCCGAACGGTATCGCTACCGAAAAGCATACTGAATAACGCAGGGACCCTAATTCGAGTACCAGACCATTCGGTGCTATTGAGTACCGAAACGATCGGCACAATGGCGGAGAGATACAGAATAGGCACCCTGAGACCAGTTATAATTCACTGACGGAAAAATAAAAATCTTAACTCTAAGAAGGACTTCTGTGATATAAACGAAAGTTGTTACGCGTGTTTTGCATATGAAACATGATGTCTGTGTAAGAGTGGCGCTAGTAACGCCACTATGAGGATGCAAATACGTGCTATAACGGTCGTGAGCGTTAGTTTCCTTTGAGATTGGACCTGATGAGTTGACGTTAGTCAAGAAAGCTTTTAAGGCGACAAAGATGTCATTATCAACACCTCACTGAATTTGAACAAGGTTGTGTAACAAGGCTACGTGAGGCTGGTTGTTCCTTCTGTGATTCTACAGAAAGACTTGGCAGGAATGTAGCCACTGTACACGATTGCTGGCAGCGGTGGTCACGATAATGTATGGTCGCAAGAAGACTGGGCTCCTTATGCCCACATGACACTACCGACAGAGAAGGTCATCATGTACGGCGTATGGTTCTGGCGCATCATACTACATCTGCAGCAGCAACTTGAATAGCAGTTGGCATCACAGTGACACAACGAATGTTACAAATCGGTTATTTCAAGGTCATTTCCGAGCCAGACGCCCTGTAGCGTGCTTTCCATTGACCCCAGACCACAGCCATTTGTGACTTCAGTGGTATCAAGCGAGAGCTCACTGGAGGACAGGATGGAGATCCGTTGCATTTTCTGACGAAAGCTGATTGTGCCTCGGTGCCAGTGATGGGGGTGTGTTGGTTAGAAGGAAGGCAGTTGAGAGCCTACAAAAAAACTGTTTACATCCAAGACACACTGGACCTACACCTGGAGTTATCGTCTGAGGTGAGATTTCGTATGACAACAGGAGCACTCTTGTGGTTATCCCATGTGCTCTGGCTACAAATGTGTACGTCAAACTGGTGATTCGATCTTTTGTGCTGCCGTTCATGAACAGCATTTCAGTGGGTGTTTTCCAAGAGGATAACCGTCGCTCACATGCTACTGCTGTAACCCAGCATGCTCCACACAGCGTCAATATGTTGCCTTGGCCTGCTCTATCAGAGAATCTGTCTCCAGCCGAGCACATATGGGACAGCATCAGACAACTCCAGCGTCATCCACAACCAGCATTAACGTCCCGGTATTGACTGACCACGTGCAACAGGTATGGAACTCCATCACACTAAGTGACATCCGACACCTGTACAACAGAAAGCATTCACGTTTGCATGCTTGCATTCCACTTTCTGATGGTTACACCGATTATGAACGTACCAGCATTTCACATTAGCAACGACGTATCTCACACTTACATAAACCTGTGATCCTGCAATGTTAATAACAGAAATATTATTATCCCACAATAATTATTTTTTGGTGTTGCGATTTTTTTTCGTCACTGTGTGTAACAGCATGAGGCTACTTCCGGACTACTGAGCTTAGACTTTCTTTGAGTGATTCTACAACTGTTAAGACGGAACCGCTTGGTCGGTAACAACATCCGATGGTTAACTTCAGCTGCCCTAGGTCGGTTCCTCGCACCCCGATAACTTCGCCGCCAGACTTAGTTTCGATCTTTACAGACACAAAATGTATGTCGATTGCGATGAACACTACCTCGCCTACGGTGTCTAAGAACGTCTTCTCAATACGAATATTTCGGAGCTTTCTGCTTCAAGTTGAATTAGCTCTCAGTTCCAAGTATAATAATAGTGCGACAGCTTTCCTGGAGGGCAGTAGATTCAGGAACTTTGTTCACGAATACTTTGGCAATATTTTCTAATGAGAAACAATACTGGTCAAAAGTTCGGAAATAAAATGTTATGGAGCTGTGGTTGGGTGGGCCTGAATGGTAGTGCGGATGTTATGTATAGGGCTCATTTTCAGAGGATGGAGAATGAAGTACTTTAGAAAAAGGGATTCGAACCAACGTTTGAAAGGTAGGTGTTTCAGTTTCCATCATACTTAAAGGTATGGGAAGGCACAGGCATACGCCTGACATATCAATAACCACAGAGTAACTGAAATTTCACACGTAATTAATGCGAGAAATTCTTAAATGAAGTCGTTTCTTACAGAAACTTCTCTATTCGTTACCAGTGTCTAATTGAGACCTAGGAAAAATCTCACCGCCGTCTTATGTAAAATTAATTAACTAAGCTATGATTGTCGCTTGTTCATTTTTCAAGAGTTTTTGGAAAAATAGATCTAAAAGCCAATACAGTCCCAATTTCACATTTCTTGCACTACTCAACGCGCTATTCGTCAACTCTCCTGTCTATAACGAGCACCAAACATGTCTCAGGTCGAGCATAAGCAGGACATGCTGGGACGGCGTCTGACCAAAGCCTGGTCTGATTTGATCTGTTTTACAGATGGCTTCCCCTGGCCATTTACGGCAGTGCGTGGAATTAGTGTTGAACCGTGACATCTGATGCCTTTATCATAAATGTGAATATCGTACGACATTATTTGCTATCGTCTGTGTCCACCATTACTCAATTGCTTACAACTTAGAGAGGCCCATGCAAAATACTGAAATAGTTGTTCATGAAAATCTTTCCACTAGTGCCTAAACCTATGATGAAGATTCTATTCCGGATATAATGTATTTTAAGAAAATTTTGTCACTAGGGCCACTGGTTTAGGTTCTTTATTTTCTTCAAGTATGTAACACAGTGACGAAACAGGCATAACAATGGTTTAAGGTGTTTTTTTCTCAAATTATTATTTCAATTTTGTGAGTTTCGGGTCGCGCCCATTCAGCCATCTCAATAACGGAAAGATTATACGATAGTGTATGGGAGATAATTTACTTGTCAGTTACCAGGATACGAATGTAAAGACAACACAACACTCAGTTCTCGACCCAGCTGGGAGTCGAAAGCGGGCTCCTTCGGTTAGCAACCTGCCGTGCTGATCCCGCAGCTTCAACGGCGGACATGGGTGGGTTAGTCGGGAACACAGCTTTGAGCATCTACATGTTCTGAACAACTGGGCAGATTTTTTGCGTAAACACTCTAGCGATCGGGTAGATAATAATCTTTCCCAATGGGTTATCTCAGGAGAAGTACGCAGAATGAATGAAAATTACACATAAATTTAGAAGTGCAAAAATCAAGTGCAGACTTTATCTAGCGTCGCATCGTTATATCACGTCATCCTTCATTGGCAAAAGATTTTCTCTGTTGATGGACCTGTATGACAGAATGTATCTCTCACGCTTCGGACATTTAGTGCTGTTGCCGTAACGATGTTTTCGACAGCAGTGGATGGAAACTGAAATTATATTACAGTTCATCGCTTCCTTGTGACGAGGAAAAGTATTTTCCTCTGAAAAACGTGCCATGATGGCCATGTGGAACGTGTCTTCGATATGCTGTCGGAAAAATACTATAGTCGTTTTTACTGGTCTTTCTCCACCATTGTTTTGAGGCACAGATAATTGATCCTTTTCACTCCTCTCTCTCTCTGTCTCACTCCTTCTCTCTCTCTCTCTTCCCTCATGTTAAGGAAGTAAATAAATCTGTTGATATACCCATCGACGCCACACCATCCTCCAGAGGTGTTATAATTCTTCAGTTTTTGATTCCATTACAATATCCAATGAACTAGTTCCTGAACGCTCTTACTGCGAATTTCTTCACCATACTAATGCGAAGAATTGTTTCACGAAAAGAACGATAGAAGAGCAACTAGTTTTTGGATGTTCAGCGCGTTTTTTACAACGCCGTTTTCTGTTGCCTTCGAGGAGAAACTCTTTTTGTGTACAGACTGCTTTAACTTTCCAAAGACGATAATGGCAATGCAATGCAAGCGAAAGTGCCCGTTTCACAGAAGAATGGTGTGTTCGGCTTTCTCTACGTGAAGGCTGGAATGTGGAAGGAAGATACAGAGGTATTATACAAAGGAAATGATTTTGAACGCAATATTACAGAAAGGGAAGAGGAAATAGATGAAGATGGGATGGGCAGTGTGATACTGCGAGAAGAATTTGACAGAGCACTGGACGTCGAAAGAATGCCCCTGGAGTAGAATATTACGGAATCATCCGTTTAATAAGTCGTAGTTGCAAAATACTGACATGAGTCATTTACACAAGAATGGAAAAAACTGTTGGAAACCGACCTCGTGGAGGATCAGTTTGTGTTCTGGAGAAATGTAGGACGACGCGAGACAATACTGACCCTACGACTAATCTTCGAAGACGGGCTGAAGAGCGGCCAACCCACGTTTATAGCGTTTGCAGGTACAGAGAAGGATTTTGACAATATTGACTAATACATTATTTGAAATTCTGAAAGTAACAGAGATAAAATACAGGAAGCCGAAAGTTAATTACAACTGATACAGAAACCAGACTGTATTTATCAGACGCGACGGAGATAAAAGGGAAGCAGTAGTTGAGAAGAGACTGTGACAGGCTTGTAGCCTATCGCTGATGTTATTCAGTTCGTGCACTGAGCAAGCTGCGAAAGGAACCAAGGAGAAATTTTGAAAGGGAATTAAAGTTCAGAGAGAATAGATTAAAATTTTAAGGTTTGGTGAACACCCATGAAATTCTGTCAAGAAAGGACTTGGAAGAGATGTTTAAGGGATTGGATAATGTCTTGAAAAAAGATGTAATGATGTGAAGATCAATAAAGATATAACAAAGATAATGGAATGTGGTCGAATTAAATTTGGCGATGCTGAGGGAATTGGATTAGGAAACGAGACACTAAAAGTAGAACATGAAGTTTGTTATTTGAACAGTAAAATAAGTGTCGATGACTGAAGTAGAAAGGGCATAAGATACAAACTCGCAATAGCAAGAAAAGTATTTCTGAAAAGGAGGAATTTGTTAACATAGGATGTAAGATAAAAGGTTGGGAGGTTTTTTCTCAAGATGTTAGTATGTAGCAAAGCCAAGTGCAACGTGGGCCGCGAACTGTTGGGACAAAAGTGGAGTAGAAGCCTTTGAAATGTGATCCTCAAGATTAGATGGGTATAACATGTAACTAGCGATAGGCTACATCTACATCCACATCTACATAAATACCGCTCATTTCACTGTTCAGCGCATGGCGGAGTGTATATCGCAGCAATGTTACCAATTTCTCTTTCGTTTTCCGTTTGTATATTGAATAAGGAAAAAAAAAAACGACTGTGTAAATGCTTCTGTGCACGACCCAGTCTCTTTTACCCACCATCCTTGTGCGAGATATACGTTGGCGGTGGACTAATGATCGCACAGTCGGCTTCAAATACAGGGTCTCTAAATTTACTCAATAGGATTTCCTATTTTTTCCAGGAAATTCCATTTACGTTTACGACCATATCTGTTACACTGTCGTATAGATTGTATCGAGCTGTTACGATCCTAGCAGTGCGTCCATGAATTTGTTCAGTGCCTGTTCTGTTGCCCACTTGACAACAATTCCATTAGAACAATATTCTAGTATTAGACACACTAGCGTTGTGTGCGATTTCCTGTACATATGCACCACACTTCCCCATTAGCCTTCTAACAAATCTGTCTTCCAGTTGGCTCCTCCAACACTGATGTTGGATAATCATCCCATTTTATATCTCTCAATAGTTTGAACAGTTCTCGGGTATCCGACCGGGTAGCGGTCGGATACCCAAGAACTGTTCAAATTGGAAATACGCCGGGAAAACTTCAGATCGCATATCGCTCAATAGTGTTACCTCCACAAACTTACGTTGTGTCTTTCCCAAGATGTTCACCACTAACTTTGTGACCAGATACCTTACATTTCTAATAGGTATTCTCTTACATTTATACGCATTTGCGGAGGGCTACTATTCCTTACACCAAGTGGAAATGTCTAAGCCTTTCTGCAGTTCCTTACGACCATCCAACGATGGCACTTTTCTGTGCACAAGTGAATCTTCGGTGAACAGTCCTACAGTGCTGCTGATACTATAACTGTTTTATATAAGATGGGTCAAAAAGGACTTTACAACTTTGGGATGATATAGAAATTTCTTGAGATAGCTTACAGCATCGGTAGATGTATCATTTTGTAGCAAACAGCCTCAAGTTTGATTCACGTAGTGCATCAGTACGCCATTCCGCCATCGGGAGAGCCAGTGTAGCGCACACTGCACAGCTAAAATGGCTACTTCCACTGGTGTGGAGCGTGTTCGCTGTATGTTTATGTGGATGCACTTGAACATTTTTTAATTCCTCAGATCCACGAAGATGACCGAGATGGGATGATTTACTACCAATTAGACGGTGCACTACCCCGTTTCCTCGTGAAAGTTCCTTGATAATCACTTCCCAGGTCGATGGATTGGCCATGAAGGGCCAGTCATGTGGCCACTTCGCTCCCCAGACTAGACACCACTGGATTTATTTCTCTGTGGTTTCATTAAAGGCCATATGTATATTCCTCCCCTATCAAACAATTTAGGCTGCCGTTGATCATGTTGATGTGGTGCACTGAGTGTGGGAAGAAATTGATTAGCGGTGTAATCTTTGTCACATTACAAATGGTAGTTACATCTAACCAAAATGGCACTTGACACTTTTATGTGAAACCTGAAATTGTGTAAGTTGTCTCAATACATTTATATATCATTCCAAAGTTGTAAGGTCCTTTTTGACTCACTCTGTACACAGGGGAGAGTGCTTTACCTTAGAACAAGTTTCAAACATTCATCTCAAGCCACCCCTGTAATAGGAATTGTGAGGCTTGTAGCTTATTTTTGGTATTCAGTGAAAGTGATGTGAGCTCTCTTTCTGTTTGATGAGATGATTTGTACACTGGATGTGTTTCAAGCAGAAGCCTTCAGTAGTTGATATGTTACGCCACAGAGATTCTGAGTACAAAGAATGTGATCCTTGGTTGTCAGCAGCATTACTGTTGCCAGTAGCATTCAGTATGAAGTAAGTCTAGTCCACCAAGTTTCACGGGAGAAATTCTGTGACATTCGTATGGAAGCAGGCGACATACTGACCGTGAGGAAGGTCGTGAGTCGTGGTTGGGCAGTTCGACTGGTAGAGCCCTTGCCAGCAAAAGGCAAAGATCCCGAGTTCGAGTCTCGGTCCAGCACACACTTTTAATGTGCCAGTAAGTTTCGTGTGAGCGCACACTCCACTGCAGAGCGAATATTTAATTCTGAGAGCGTCTCCAAGGCTGCACCTAAGCCATGTCTCCGCATTATCATATCTTCCAGGAGTGCTAGCCCCACAAGTTTTGCAGGAGAACGTCTGTGAAGTTTGGAGGATAGGAGATGTGGTACTGGCAGAAGTAAAGCTGCGAGGAATGGTCGTGGGTCACATGTGGGTAGCTCAGTTGGTACAGCCCTTTCCTGCAAAAGGCGAAGATCTCGAGTTCGAGTCTTAGTAGAGCATTCAGTTTTAATTAGCCAGAAAGTTCAATTTATCATGAATTTGAGAACGGCCAATTTTCATCTTGATTTTTATTAACTGGTTTGGGTCAATTAGTTTGACAGTCGAGACGTGATTAACCAAAGTCATCTGCTCACATAGCTTGGACTCAGAATTGTAGATTCACCACTCCTTTACCATTCATTAACTAATTTCATGGTAGAGTCGTATTTTTTATAAGAAGTTGTTTTTGGAAAAATGTTTGTTAAAGAATAAGGATAGTAATATAGTTTTGAATGCTAGCCTCTTCCGTATCATTCAGTAAATTCAATTACCTCCACTGTCTCCTCATGAAAATTTCTATTGTGATCGTTTGTCGCTGTACTACACTTAAAGGAACACATAGTTGCATTTCCTTGCATTGTACTTGGGCTAGGTTTGTTTTATTTAGCTGGTTTGCTGCTGCACTGCATGTTAACATTCGTCACTTTTGAGAAGCACCAAGCCTCCGATGCCGCAAGGTTAATTACAAAAGTTTATTAAGGCCAGTTTAACGCCAAACTCGGGACACTGTAAAATCATTCACACTTAAGTACTGGATTACAGACTTAGTATCAAGTTCAGTATAGGTATAGTTCAGTTCAGATTTCACTGACTTGGGAATTAGATTAGGAAATGAGACGCTAAAAGCGATGGAAAGTAATGAGGATATAAAATATAGGCTGGTAATGTCAAGAAAAACGTTTGTAAAGAAGAGAAGTTAACATCGAGTATTAAGTGTCAGGAAGTTATTCCCAAGACATTTTTCTGGAGCTTAGCCTTGTATTGAAGTGAAACGTGGACGATAAGCAGTTCAAACAAGAATAGAATAGACGCTTTTGAAATGTGGTGCTTCAGATGAATGGTGAGGACTAGATGAGTAGATTGTGTAACTAAAGAGGAGGTAGTGAATGGAATCAGGGAGATAAGAAATTTGTGGCACTTCTTGACTAAAAGAGGGCAATGGAGACATTATGAGACGTCAAGAAATCACCAGTTTAGTATTGGAGGGGGGAGGTAAAAGTTATAGACGGAGACAGGAGGAGAATACAGTGAGTAGGTTCAAGCGGATATAGGTAGCAGAAGCTATTCGGAAATGAAGAGGCTTCGGTAAGATAGTGTAGCATGGAATGCTGCGTTAAAATAGCCTTCGGATTGAAATCATAATAATAGTTTCATGGTCTTTTCCGTACTATGACCAGCAACGAATTATTGGTTACATATTTGTCATTTTCATGTACTTTTCCGTACTATGACCGGCAACGAATTATTGGTTACATATTTGTCATTTTCATGTACTTTGATGTCCCACAATGCGGCACTAAGTATACCTAGCGTATTTATTCGAATGTTATCGTTTAAAGTATCCTATATCAAGCGTTGTTCATGAAAGTATACGCCTTTCTTAACTATTATAGTATCGTTTCATAAGATTTGTTTGTTATATGTTGATAAAATTGAAAACACGTGCAAACAGTCTTTCTTAAAACATATTTTGCAGCAGAGAGAATTTAACTACTAGGTTTCTATGCTTCCATATACAGAATGAGCATTAATAAAACCGACAAACTACAGGGACGGATTTCTGGCTTGAAATGGAGGAAAAAAAGTCCTATGAACATGTGTCCGGAAATGCATCGTTGCTAGATAGATGGCGCTGACGAATGACGGATCCTCTGACCATCTGCCGTGTGTTCCTTGTGTGTTGCAGGCTGTGTGACTGACGCAGCGCACTTTAAGCAACAGAGTGGTCCGGTATTCATGACGGGAACGAACCGAGATGATGTTTGTGTACGGCCAAGCAGATGGAAAGGGTCTAGAGGCAGCACAGGTATGCCACAACAAGTATCCTCACACACACCAACCACATTACACAACTTTTCAAGCCCTTTTTGGGCATATGTGTGATCAGGTGTTCTTTCAGACAGACGAAAGTCCAGGGAGGCGTGGACTGTGTGTACTCCAAATTTGGAGGACTGGGTTATACTTGGATATTGAGACGAACCCAAGTACAAGCTCCAGGCAAGTGGCCTGCCAGCATTGTGAAGGGTGTGTCCTGCATGACAATCGCTACTACACCCATCACCTGCAATCCCACGCGGGCTAATTTGAACATCTGTTGTGATGTGGATGCGATGCAGCTCTGTACTGTGTTCCGGGACGATTTGATGTCGTTGCACACACACCGTCCATTTCCGGACACGTGTTCATAGAATATTTTTATCTCCATTTGCAATCAAGAATTCGTCCCTGCAGTTTGTCGGTTTTACTAATGCTCACCCTGTATAAAGGGTATCCATAATAAAAGTTTGCCGGCCGGAGTGGCCGAGCTGTTCTAGGTGCTTCAGTCTGGAACTGCGCGACCGCTACGGTCGCAGTTTCGAATCCTGCATCGGGCATGGATATGTGTGTTGCCCTTAGGTTAGTTAGGTTTAAGTAGTTCTAAGTTCTAGGGGACTGATGACCTCAGATGTTAAGTCCCATAGTGCTCAGAGCCATTTGAACCATTTTTTTGAATGAAAGTTTCACTTTCAAAACGCTGTAGAAAGAGAACCACTGCTCAGAGTGACGCCAAATTTGAACAGCGTGTTATTGACGCATTGAGAAACATCATAAGCGAAAAAACAAAAGAACATTTGACCAATAGATGGCACTGTAAGCGTCAGAACATTCACACCAACAGACGCGGGGCACACGGCTGTTCCTCATTTTTCGTCCGAGACGCCCAACATGACTGTCTTCGTGAAGGATCGCACGTTGCTGGTAAAGATCTTTAAAAAAAGAAACGGCAACTGTGCGCTAGCGTCCTTGCAGAAGTTCCAGACACTCGAAAGTATGGAAAAAGGCATTCGTCAGATGTTTGCTAAGGGTCTAGAGAAGATAATTAGCCGGCCGCGGTGGTCTCGCGGTTCTAGGCGCTCAGTCCGGAACCCCGCGACTGCTACGGTCGCAGGTTCGAATCCTGCCTCGGGCATGGGTGTGTGTGATGTCCTTAAGTTAGTTAGGTTTAAGTAGTTCTAAGTTCTAGGGGACTGATGACCACAGATGTTAAGTCCCATAGTGCTCAGAGCCATTTGAACCATTTTGAAGATAATTACAAAATTTGAAAAGACAGGTTCTTTTGAAGTACAGTGTGGCAGAAGGAGAAAAGCAGTTGACACGATGTCTGTGGAAGTTGTGGCCACAGCACTGTATGAGGGGTCGAGCGGTGGTGTGCAAACATGCAGTGCACGGGGAAGGCGGTGCATCATTTCCTATGAAACATCCAGAATTGCTGTCTATACAAAATCATGTTTAGACTGCTGACCTGCCAGCAAGACAAACGTTCTCTTTGGAATTTCTCGGTCGCAAGGAAATGGACAATGAATGACCGTGGAACATTCTGTAGACGGGCGAAGCCTATTTCCTTCTCCAAGGACATGTCAATACCCAGCGTTGCAGAATATGAGCAACGGAAAATTCGCACACACGTCAACGGGTACCAGTTCAGTCTACAAAGGTGACTGTGTGGTGCGGGTTGACGGCATCGTTCATCGTAAGGCCGGTTTTTTTCGAGGAGATGAGTCGTGGTAGTTCTGTTACCTGTACCGCTACGGGTGAACACTGTGAGAGTCTTTTGGGCATCGACGTAGCTCCAATCATACAGCAGTGTGGATGTGTGGGTAGGATCGTTTTTATGCAAGATGGGCCTTCTCCGTACAATGCACAACCAGTGAAGCGACTGCTGCAGTGGCATTCCGGAAACGCTAGAATTATCAGCTGTCATTTCTCTACAGCCACGCCATCCAGATCACCATCTTAAAACATGTGACTTCTGCCCGTGGGTCATCTGAAAGATGTTGTATTCAGTGCTCCAATTACGAACTGAATTGAAGGCACTCATTGTGCAACTCGTGACGCCCCGAAACACTCTGGTCTCTTGTGGAACATGCTGTTTACCGATTTACACCTGTGGCAGACAACGATGGACAGCATACTGAACGTGTCGTGCGCCACCCTCACAGTTAGAAACCGATCTCATTTTGATGTTTATGCTGTTATTGGCCCCAAAACAATTAAAAACCGTTGTCATTTTTATTTTATGCGATTTTTGGCCCCACGAGAATTAAAAACCGATGTGATTTTTCCTTTTATGCCGTTTTTGTCACCAGGACAGTTAAAAATCGGTGTCAGTTTGCTTTCTATGCGGTTTTTGGCCTCAGGTCAATTACAATCCGATTCTTCCCATCTCATACAGTGTGACTTGTCATGTTGGATGCGCTTGCCTAATGGTGCCATTACCATTGACTGCCGAACTTGCGTAGTCATGCACACTGAACAGTACAGGTGGTGTAACGTGCAGCTCAAACCACAGCTGTCGTATTGCATCATCTGTCATTTGTAGTCGACTCTATTTACGTCAAGTCGCTTACAACGCCATCCATTGGCAAAGTTTTCGCTAATTTTTTTTCCTTTTTTTCCATGACGTTTCCTCCTGCATCAATAATATGCTGTTCAGATTTGACGTAATTCTGATCAGTGGCTCCGTTTCTACAGCATTTTGGAACTGGAACTTCAATTGTGGACACCTCGTATAGTTAGTTGCATTTACTTGATATTCTCAAACGTCGTAAGCGTAAAAAATTAATGTTGTTTTTCTATTAGATAAGAATAACAAATTATTTGTCTTATGTAACTGAATTTTCTTTTAACAAGAAAAGTTTCCCCTGATTTCTATAGGCCTCTTTAAACTACTACAACAAAAATTATAATCATACTTATTTTCATACTATAATAGTCTCATTCTGAGTTGTTTGGTTTCGACTTGTAGTGTTTCATACAAGCACTTCTAGATTAACTCGTTATTTACCTTCATTATTCACATACGCATGTCTCCTCTCTGCTACATATTTCCTCCGCCTATTCAGCTTGCCATTCTGGACCGAAATCATGTAGGGGAGATTCAAGTTAGTCATTAATTTATTTGCGAGGACTATATTTTTCCATCTTTCAACAGGACAGAGCATCAAGCAAGGTTTTGTACAGACACTAAACATATGTATTGACTATTATGCATCATGGCAGTTGAGAAATTAGTCATAACAGTGTATCGTAACAGTATCCCAGCTTTCCTATCTCCTTTGGAATAATCTCTACCAGCTGCTTTTTTCCAGCCATGTTGCCACAGTCCCTTGTAATTCCTCATTTCAGGAAATCTCTAATTAAAATAATAAAAGTGATAAAATTAAATGACTTATGCATTTTTCTGTTTCGTTTTTGTCGAACGCCCCTGAGCAGTAACTGGTTTTTGGAGATATGCTACGGGCATCATTTGGCGTTTTGCATATCTTTCGTCTGGCTGACACTGTCCGCTTACTGCCATCCTGTGTCAGCCAGGTCATCTTTCAAATGGCAACTACACAAGCCATCATCAAGTCATTTTATAATCATTGTCGATCGTGATGGTTTTGCGTTCTTTGGTTATCTTACGGGATAGAACAGTCCTTCGTCATTTTGTCCTTTCCCCTGATAATTTCTTTACACTGTCTTCTTCAGCTGGCACGTTGACCATGTCTTCATTTGGAAATAAAGTTTTACGGTAGTTCGCTAAGTTTTGAGAAGCACTCTCTCTACTAACATCTACTGACGAAGCTGTGGTGTGCTACACTTTGTTGCTTTATACAAGCATCAGTAACTCCAAGAATTTAAACCCGTTACAGCCGCACGAAAACATTTCATTACAGCAGCTCACACTTCTGGAACCAATGTAGTCACATGAGGTGCCTCACACAACAGTTCCACACAATTAGTTAATCTGTCAGGGAGGCAACTCGTTCATTTCAATTGACAAAAGACATTCATATTTCAGTTGACTCAAGTAATAGGGCAAAGTGAATGTCACTCCAGTCTGCATTGTTGCCAGATTTATTCAAGATGGTGGGCATAGATGTGGCAACACCACAGTGATGTCTTGTTGGGAAATTCAAATTTTGGCGGGAAAATAGGTGAATTGGGCTACCTCCATTAGCCTAACTCCACCACCTCCCTCCTCCCCTTCCCCTCGCCTCCTCTCCTCTCCCCCATCTGGAAATTGGCGGGAAAAGGACCTAGTCTGTGCTTTATTTTATATGCCTTGTTTATTTAAACCAGTAGCTCTAGCCAGCGTGTTAACCATGAGGTCCAGAGTCCAACTGGCCTAGTTCACAACACCACTACCAGAGGGCACTACCGGATCTCTCCCCTCCCCTCCTGTGACATAATCCAAGATGGCGGTCTGGGGAAAAAATGGCAGGAAATTGCCTCAGTCTGTGTCTAGCTGCTGGATTGGAAGGATGGATGTAATTGCTTACTGTGTTCAGTGGATGAGACACTTCACAACTCATGCTGATAAATGCATGTGCTGTAACTGTAGTTCAATTGATAGAAGTTCAGTCACTCTTCCAAAGTGCAAGAGGCTAGACGTTCACCCACTCTGGTGGAGGCAAGACATTCATCCACTCCAGTGCAAGCATCCATGGGTACAATTGAGGAAATGCTGGTGATGAACAACGATGAATGTAATAAGTCTATCACATGCAAGCACACAGCTGAGGGCTGCATCCTTGGCATCCTCCAAAATGAACAGAAAGAAAAGTTAATGGAGGAGCATATGGTGAATACTTTTTGACTAATGGCAATGCAGTGGTATGGGATGAACATGCATTTCAGTCACCATGCAGACAGATGCTTGTGCTGGAACTGCCTACCTTTTCTGAAATTATCTACCATCCCACATCAACTTCACCCTATTCCACAATAAACTATAGGTGTTCACTTTGATGTTTGGGGACCAACTGGCCTAGTTCACAATCCAAGATGATGGTCCAGAAAAAAATCGTAGGAACCAATAAGACCCCTGAATCTGGTCACATGATAGGCTTTGGCCCATAGGATGCAATATCTGAAGTTGTTGTCAGAGAGGATATAGGGCAAACTCAGCAGCTCCATAGCCTCCATTTCACTCAGTCAGCCAGCAGCAGCGGCAGCAGCAGAAAAAGAACCATGAAGCGTTAGCAGCAGGTCAAGACCCAACATAGCCCCGCAGAACAGGAAAAAATGGAAAAGTAAGTATCCCATATCACATCTTTGTCTGTATGTAACACTTCCTCCTCCTTTTTGTTCATGTTCAGCAGTTGCCTTCAACTTGCAGCCTGCAGTGGCAGGCCTGCAGCGACCTCAGATGCCATCTTGTCGAGACTGCACTGACCTTTGGATGTGCAGGAACAACAACCTCCAGCATGTTCAAATCTGTAGCGACCATGTGGGATCCTGTAGCATGCATAGCCCACTTGCTGGAGAAGGACAAGAACCTGTTATTGTCTATCCCACCCTTCAAGCCGGCGGAATTAGCCAGCGGTTCTAGGCACTACAGTCCGGAACCGCGCGACCGCTACGGTCGCCGCTTCGAATCCGGCCTTGGGCATGGATGTGTGTGATGTCCTTAGGTTAGTTAGGTTTAAGTAGTTCTAAGTTCTAGGGGACTGATGACCTCAGATGTTAAGTCCCATAGTGCTCAGAGCCATTTTTGAGCCACACTTCGATTTGGGTGTCTGTTCCTAATGTTTAGAATGCTGCTGGTGGTTCTAAACAACAGCAAGATGGAGATCAGTATTGGTCACCTACATATGACCAATCCCATCAGAACATCCCTGTGGTTGTACAGGGACAGAGCGCAGATGCTCTAGATAGGAAGGTTCCATGCCTAATCCATTTGCAGGATCAGGACACAGAGCTGTTATTGTCTGTCCCACTCATCGATTTGTGTGACTAGGATGCGCTGTCTGCTCCCAACACTTCGAAAGCTGCTGGTGGTCCTAAACAACAGCAAGTTTGAGGACAGTACTGGTCACTGACATATGACCCGACTCAGCAGAACATCCATGTGCTAGTGCAGGGACAGAGTGCAGGTGCTGTGGGTAAGAAGGTATCAAGTGTGCCCATGCTTTTCAGTTCTACATACAATTTATCTGCTGGCAGAACAAAATGTGTAGAAGTGGGTATAAAAACACATAGTGACAGGGGCTTGCATGTGAGAATAGGATTGAAAATACATCAAAGGGTGTTAAAGTGCCTATTTCTGAGTTTGACTGGGATGAAAGATGTCTTACCGAGCGCTACATCAATTAGCAGATGACCACAGAGTATTAATGAACTTGTAGCCATGACGCCCAGACATTCATCTTACTGGTGTGACACTATCTATTAGAACAGTGTATGATGATTCTGCACTATGTGTGAAATTGGTTGACAAGTGAATTATCTATGGCACGCTTCAGTTGTGAACTTAAATGATGCAGATACTGTGCTATGCCTTGCATTGAAGAGACTGAGTCGCTGGTTGCCAAATATAGACTATGTATGCAAAAACTTTCTACGTGTGCACAGTGTACATGTTCATAATTCAGAGCAATACATTTGTCTGAGAAAATTGTGCATGTGGAAAATCAGATTATTGTGAGGTACTCATTGGCTTGAAGGAGAGACATGTGGAATTTATTGCATATCAAAAAGCTTTATTTGGGAAATACTGTACAGGTGCGAAAGAAGATAAAGGAGGAGTCTGATGATCTTTTTGAAATGCTGCATCCAATGTAAAATATTTAAATAAATAAAGTGTATATAATCTCTAACTGTGTTTGTGTTTTATTTCATACTTCTGTCGTTGTAGTCCAAGTCTTACACTTACTAATATCATCATTTTCAATACTGCACCTACAGTCATATAGCAATATATCCTCAGTGTAGTCAATATAGCTCAATTGGTTCAGTGACGGAGCTATAGTGGCTACACATAATAATACCATCTTTACCAGTATGTATTTCTATATATGCCCACTACTTGTCACTACCTGACATAGTTGGTATCATAGCAGGGTGATTGAGACATTCTCGACACAAGGACTTTGTTGTTGGTCACTGGTCCAGTGAAGATGAAAAACAAGACCTGAAGAAGAATGAAATACTCCTTCCTGATAATACACGAGCAATTATTGTAGGTCCATTCAGTTACCGCAAGACTTATGTTCTCATCACCCTATTAACAAATGTAGATGGATTTCGCTTTGGGCATGTTTGTTTATTTTCAAAAACACTGTTTCAGCCCAAGTATCAGCTATTACAGGAAGTATTTTACAGTGTAAAAGGCATTACATACATGACTGAAACCTGGTGGTCAAGGGAAGGCAGGATTCGGTTACGATAGTGGACGGGGCCGTAATCACCTACTATTGGTTCCCTTTTACAGTTACACAATTTATTTTTTTAAAACAGTAATTCCAGATACAACAATAAATAAAAAAATACCACACATTATTAAAGAAGGAATAAACAACTGTGTAATTAATAGTGTTTTCAGTGTGTTAAAATGGTTCAAATGGCTCTGAGCGCTATGGGACTTAACTTCTGAGGTCATCAGTCCCCTAGAACTTAGAACTACTTAAACCTAACTAACCTAAGGACATCACATACATCCATGCCCGAGGCAGGATTCGAACCTGCGACCGTAGCGGTCGCGCGTTTCCAGACTGAAGCGCCTAGAACCGCTCGGCCACACCGGCCGGCTCAGTGTGTTACAATTTAGCAAATCACCATAAAATACACATACAGAAAATGTTTAGAAAAACAAGCCACTGTGATTACGGCTGAAGGCCTTACACGCCAAGAATGGCAATAAATTAAGAATGTTTAAGAACTCGCTGCAATTACAACTTACAGGTATTGAAATATTAAAAAGTAAGTGGCCACAAACACAACAGAAGGTATCAGACACCAGGAATGGCAGTAAATAAGGTTTGAAGGCTTACTGCTAAAATACAAACATCGAATTATTTTTTTAAACCAAAAAGCCACAGCCACGGCTGATGGCCTTACACGCCAGGAACGGCAATTATATAAAAAATTTCAGAAACCTGTTGTAAAACAACAAATACAAGCAAAGGTTAATTGAAAGAAACAAGCAACTGACCATCAAACGGGTGAAATAAGATGATGGTAACCTTGTAACACAACCTCTACGCTGCTAGATTTATCCCTGAAGGCGACCAGAACTATTACATACATAACCTTTAATGTAGGCATTACAAGGCATGGTAATAAATAATACAATAATAAAACACAAGGACCAGTCACAGACGGTGCTCCAGGAATCGACCTCTGAGAAGGTCTGGCAACAAACACTTTCGCGAGCGATGAGATAGGCAGCCAATAGTTGGATTCACTTCACAATATGGTAACTCAGACTAGTGGCAGCCTAACGAATGACTAATGATAATCTTGCTGAAGCTACCTGAAGTCCAATAAACCAAGTGCAAGAATGGAACAACACACCAAAGCCGGAAACAGCCGACTGCACTACGCTCTCAGAATACTGTGCTTAGGACGCCCGGAACGAGAAAGGTGTCACTACTACTAGAGTAGAAGAATCACAAACGGCCTACAATCAAGAAAGCTGTCAAAACTACACGCCTTACCGGACAGCAGCGGCAAGGCGAGGAAATGTACATTGCCGTGACATACACTAACCCCCAGGGTAGTTAACTGGAGCGTTAGAGGCCACCAGGCAGGAAAAATATCGCTGGTTGAACTTAACAAATTGTAACAAGCTGAACGCAGTAAATAGTAATAAGAAGTCGAGGAAAGCTAATCAGATCCGCTTTCCTCAAGCACTCAACTCACTGCTCTTTGCCTCGGCGACACTACGAGCAGCAATTCGAACCCAAGTCACTGTAGAATCGTGAGATGTCACAATGGTGGAGGTTTCTCTACTTGAATTGAAATGCAGTCATCTTAAAGCCCGCAGGATCTGGTTTACGACAAGGTTGTGCACCCTCGTGACCACAGCCCTTCCATCTGGCAGTCCATGCGTGCTGCCAGCGGTCCCGGTGTTGTCGCACTGTGCGCACCTGGATCCCCCTGAGTGCCCAACCGAACTGCCACACTCACACGACACGGAAAAAATAATGACGTTGCCCTAAAGATAGGGCAACAGTTACTACATATCGATAACCGCAGCTGCTGCCACTAGCGCACAGGCAACGCTTG